>NC_034417.1:7221424-7386795 GCF_002078875.1 Numida meleagris
GAGGGGCCGCCCAGCGGCGGGGCAGCTCTGCTCGGCTCCCGGGCCGTGCGCGGAGGCGGTGCCGGGGCTCGGCAGCCCGCCCCCGGCTGCGGCTTTGTTTGTGGCTGCGGGGCGCTGACGGGAGCTCGCTGCCGCCTGTGCTTCGTGGTCCCGGCGGCGGAAAGCTCCGCGGCGCTTCTGCGTGGGGGGCCGGGATGCCCCGAGGTGTTACCCGTACTCCGCTCTAGCGTGACGCTTTCGTAATTTGAGCGTTATTTTCAGAGGAGTAGCTGTGGACCGCTCATAAATCATTCGTATTTTGTTTTTGTGTGATCGCAGTTGCGCTGGGATTGCGCTAAGAATTGCCACGGCGTGCTGCAGGGCTGCGCTGCCCTCTGCTCTGGGAGAGCCTCTCTTCGGTTGCCCACAGCTTCCCCGGCCGTCTAGCTGGGCTAACGCATCCCGCGCCTCGGGCGCTCTGTTGTGGGTGTCTCCATTACATTTTGCTCAGCTCAGTCGTTTTTTAGCCAGCCTTGCTAAGGGGAACTGTTTTGAAATCTGATCAAAATGGACATTTTCCCATGCTTCCTATATTTCTTGGAACGCAGACGCAGTTTGGGGAAGGGGACAGAGCTCAAGTATGACGCAGATCCATTGGATCCAACTTAGTCCGTAACTCAAAAGCTTAGCCAAACCCTTTCAAGTTACGAATGTGGAAAACGTTGTTTGTTTGTGATCAGAGACTTGCTGTGGAGCTCTAATGTGTGACTCTGCATGCACAGTTCACAGAGTGAGTGACCTCGGGCTATAGAAAACTTGCTGCTCGCTGCTTTGGCCCAGGGTGCTGGCGCGGAAACTCAGGTTCCTGTCTCTCTGAATTCTGTTGTTGATTGGTTTGTGCTTCGCACAGGGTCGCTAATATGATGTTGCTGGCACAAATAAAATGATAATAAAGAGGCTGGGCTCCAAAGGAAGCTGTAATTGAGGTTATTATGTGCACACCTGCTTATTTTATGTGCTGTATTTGGGAATCTGAATTTCAGCACCTGAATCTAGCGGTTCTTCATTGCTCTGGTTCGGTTTTCTGTAAAATGGGTATCTGTTACTCACGGGACTTCTTGTGACTTGAAATGGCGAGCACTAGAAAGATCTGTGCTGAAAACTAATAGTTCTGTATTCAGAGCCTGATTTTAACATTGCGTGGGGAATGACATCTGGGGTCACGTGCTGAAAAAGGAAGAAAGGAGAAAATAGGAAATAGCAGGTGGCTGTCAGAAGAAGTCTGTATCCTCTAAAGTTCTAACAGGATTAGTGTGCAGTAGCAGGATAAAACAACCACAGTATAGGAGCAATACTGGAATAAAACTGGATGCTGATCGAGTGTCTTGATTATTTTAAAAATTATCTTACGTTGCAGGAGTATTGAAAGTACAGAAAAAAGATCAATTAGCAAATTGTACTCCTTCTACATCTCGTCTGAGCGTAGAAAAATAAAGAGCATTAAGAGCGCTTAAAAGGATTACTTTTTCTCATCTCATGAATTGTTTCTAAAAGAGGAAGGCCGTGCTTCCACCTCCAGGCACACCTTCTTCCCCCGTGCCCATCACCTGATGTTGGCTCCGGTCTGTGGCCGCTGATGCTGGCACCGCCGCTGCTGCTTTGCTGTCGCGTGAGTGGTGCCTGCAGGTGCTTGCTGCCTTTAGCTGCAGGTTTTTTGGCTGAGCGTGTTCCTAATAGTTTGTATGTTAAAGTCCTTAGTTCCCAGTCTGACTTTATTTTGCTTGGCTCTTCTTATATCACCTAAATAGCAGGATGATGTTAAGTTAGACAAAACACAGCTCAAAAAAAGCAAACCATGTTTGATCTGTGCTGAGGATTAAAGCAATAGTGGCAGCTTTATTGGCTAAACTACATCCCGCTTGTGCAGATTTGTTGCTTTAACAGTCACGGGAGAGCTGCCCTCTGTGGGATAAGTGTTCTTATCTTCTGCAGATCACCAAAGGTTTCTTATACGTGTACGCCATTTCTTTCTGGAAGATTTGAGGTATCTTCTGAAAGAATATAAAGATACGCTACTGTTACAGTTTTTTATGACTGCTGAGCTCGCTGCTGGTGAACTGAATGTCTTGGCTGTACACCTTATCTTCTGCACTTCTGCGAGCCTGTCACCACAACCCATGTGGTACTGCTGTATTTCAGAGATGACAACAGGATGTTCTTGTCTAGAGCGGCTGTGCTCTATGTGGGAGTACTTGGTCACTTTTACATTGGCTTCTTCATAAAGGCTGTCTAGCAGCCCAGCAGGTACTGCTGTTCTGTGTTAACAATCCTAGCTTTGGGGTTTTCTCGTGTTCTCTGTGAATTTCATCTGTAGAGGTATACTTAAAATTTCAAAACTTGGATCAGAGATTAAAGTAGTAATTAGTAGTAGTAAAACCAATGAACTGCACTTGGCTTATCTTACACGAGAATGTTGTCTGTTGGTTTGGGGACCTCTGGTGAGGTGATGAGCTGACTAAACTGGCAGAAAATCATCTGACAGAATGAGGTGAGTTCCATTTCTGTCAGTTCAGCAATTTGAACAGTTGCGCGAAAAGGTCTGGTGCATCCTTGAACTGGTACAAAGGGGATGATAACCAGGGTTTGGGAGCAGGTATGCCATGAGGTTGTTCTATCTGGACACATTAAAGGCCTGCTTATGTTTAGAGAGTAATCCAGCTTGGGAAGGAAGAGCTGCTGCAGGCCCTGGCATCGAGCACAGCTGCTGCAGGGAGGTCGGGGTGAGCACGGACGTGGTTTGCTGCATGGCATTCCAGAGCCTCACGGCTCAACTGAGATCAGCAAAGTCTGATCATTGGTGTGTGGGGAGGAGAGGTCAGACAGTCATCCTGCAGGCAGCCCTCTGTCCTCTGCAGGATGTTCAGGGTGGGAGAAGAATGAATCATTCAGAGTAATGCGCTTCTAACTCCACTGATGTCAGCCGATCTGAATTTCTCACGTCTGCTTTGCTCAGTAGTGTGACCAGAGCTGTGAGCAGCTTGGGTGCCATAGAAGCCACAGGGCTGTTTGAATTGCAGCAGTAGCACCTTGCTCACTCTTATCATTTTGCTCTACAAGGTCTTCATGTGTGTGCTGCACGGTTCATCCAAACAAACAGCAGAGTATTGGAAGGCTCTCAGGGGAGAGTGGTGGCTGCTAGTGCCAGAGCAATGTCGCCTTTCTGATATTTGGGAAAGAATGCTGATGGGAACAGCTATATGTGAGATTAGCCATCATGTCCTGTAGCATTACGCACCCTAACTCAACAGAATCCTGCTTGGGAATTCTGAGGAACTAGATAAATTAATTAAAAAACAAACAAACAACCCTGTCATTTTGATATAGTCAGTTTGAGTTCTCCATCTACCATTGTATGCAATACGATGCTGCTAATACTTGAAAAGGGATAAAAGTAGAATAAACTTGTTACTGAATTTTAGAACTTGTTTTGTCAGACCACATATCTGCATTACTTATCTGTAGTTTTCAGCGTGAATCCTAAATCATGCCAGTAATTGCTTTTTAGCTCTCTACACTAAAAACAGAACTGAAAAATAAATTGACTGAATGCATCCTAAATATGGCATTTTCTATTTCAGGACAACACACGAATTGTCAGGGTGAAGGTTATAGCTGGAATTGGTTTGGCCAAGAAGGATATCCTAGGAGCCAGGTAAGAACATATGGGGTTAATGTCTTAGGAGACATCTGATTATTTGCTTTCCAGTGTCTTAGGAGATATCTGATTATTTGCTTTCCGTAGCTATTTATCTCAGTAAAGCCTACTATATCTGTTTCAGAAGAAAGCAGAATTGTTTTAACTGATACCTTATAAATGATCAGAAGCGATATAAACATGAAGATGTATGCTATCTTGCCTCAGAGTTACGTGGAGAGACATTATGCCCTGGCGAAGTGTAATTCTCCACATAACACAGTAGTTCTGTCAGGGAGGATGTTTACATGTACGTGTTTTACTTCAGGTAGAGTGCAGTTAAAACAACCGTTCAATTATAATCCAAATTATCTCATGAGAGCTTTAAAGACTTGGGGTGAGCACAGGACTAAACAGTGCAACCAGGCTATTTTAACTCAAATTACGTGCAGGGGAACAGCATCCACCAGTTCTATAGATGTGGTAAACCCATGCCAGTGGCTGCAGGCTCTGAGTATGTAAAAATTTCTAAGTTAATAGTCTTTAAAAGGGAAGAAACAATTAAAAGTGGCTTAACGTTTACCACAGTAAAGATCAGACTTCGAAATGCTTTGCACGAACTTGTAGAACTGGCAAGCAGTGGCACACAGCTTATGGTAACGTTTTTTCTGTCCTGGGAGCAGAGGGACTGGAGAAGTGCTGGTGAGTTTAATGCTAGATCTGCTCTTGGCTTTTTTTGGCGTATGTTCAAGATTGCAAGAATGATTTTAGCACTAGCAATATATATATTTTTTTACATGTGGCATCAGTTTACCAATCTGAGGCACTAGACCATTTTAAGCAATCCCCATAGACACCTTCATTAGCAGAAACATTCAGGTTAAACTCAAACTCGCTGGAGCAGGACATGTAATAAAAATATTACATGTGTATGGAAGCGCCTCAAATTCTAGATGTTGGAAAATGTTATTGTCAAAACCAGGATGTATGTATGTATTCAAGCATTTTCAGTCACAACTGATTTTGTGTGTATTTTGTAGTGCATCAGCATATTTTAAACCTTTCTTCTTACATGAAGAATTGTGAAAGAAGAAAGAATCCAACTGTAGTGATATGCAGAATGTAAAATAGCATAGCTACTATGGAGTTAAAAATTAATTTAAACATTATAACTGTTTAGAAAATGTTTCTAGTATCAACATATGTAGTACTTATAAAGTAATTGTAACTCCTAGTTTCACAGCTTCTGTTAATTTAAACCTTTTAAAGCTCAACTGGTAATAATGCTGACAAGAAGAAAAAGGATATCGAGCAACTTGCTTATCTTTTTTTTGTTTTGTTTTTCCCCAGTGACCCATATGTGAAAGTGACAGTGTATGATCCAGTGAATGGAGTCCTTAGCAGCGTTCAGACAAAAACTATCAGAAAGGTTAGCTTACTTAGCTTTGTGGATGTGGGCTTTATTTTTTTTTTTTATTAAACTCTGAGGAAAAAGTCAAAACGATGAGAAATTTGAAGACTAATGTGCCTACTAAGTGAACGAAATGTTCCGTAGTCTACTCTATTTTTGTGGCATTATTTTTAGTATTTTCCTTTCAATAAATTTGTTGGTGTAAGGTAGAGAAGCAATAAAGAAGATAAGGTAAGTAATGACTCAGAATTAAGTAATTAATGGAAATACTGGATTGCTTTGGCTGTTTTAGGTCTTTAATGACATAATAATCTATCTCTTTCTGCACAACTTTTCTGTCTTGTACATCAAATTGTATAGTTCACCTGAGCCATGATACTTCTGGTTTCTCTAAGATACCTGCAGCCAGAAGTCAGTGTTAGAAGTAATAATTTATGTTACATCTATTGAAAATAGAAAACTATACATCAGAGAGAAAATAATCTTCCAAATAGCTATTCTCAGATAAAGAGTGCGATTTGTGTTATGAGCTGACCCAAGAGTTGTTCTGTGATTCTATTTCACCTTCATGCTGATAATTGTTATTAAGCATCTATAGTATTTTTAAAAATAGACACACTCAGATGTGTGGTTGATCAGGGAATGTTGGTTTTGGTCCATCTGTGCCTGGTGTGTCTAGATTACATTGCTGAGAGATTTGGCATTTGCTAAGAGTTCATAATTTAGGATTAATTTATGTTTACGTGTAAGCAATGCAGATAGAGGATATGGACTTGAGAGGAAGCAGTGAGTGTTACTGAGGAGATATGATAAATTCACTGATTTGCATGGCATACTGGGCCTTTTTCTGCATCCCTGGTGTTACCCAAATCTGAGAATACGTGTATAAATTGTCTCAATTTTGCGTTGCATTAAACAGCATAAAACTTCTTTGACTTTTATCTGTAATAGAAAGATTAAAGCTTTTGTGCTTGAAGTAGGTTGTTACAGGGAATGAAATAGATGTAAAACATGAAGAAAAGCAGAAAAAGACACCAGTATATTGTTACTATAACCGGTGTTGTTCTTCTTTTCCTCCCTCCATATAGTCCTTAAACCCAAAGTGGAATGAAGAACTTTTATTTCGAGTAAGTGGTTTTTTTTACGATCTTATTACACGTGTTGGTTATTTTGTTAATAGGATTTTTTTTTCTTGCTGCTTCATCTTAAAACCAGAAATGCAGTGTTTATAATTACTGTTTAGAGGCTCACAGTCTACTTTCCTTAGTGGTACCTCTGTTATTTTCAAGACTGAAAAGTTAACTGTAACAAATACAAATCTTACCTTTGTTCCATTAATGCACAAAAACTTGGGCATGGATTTATAAAACAGTTTTGGGATAGCACCAATCTTGGTTTATTGGTACCGAGACAAATGTGTTGCATAATGAACATAGTATTATTTATATTTTAGGAGCAAAATGTAGATTTGATGTTTAATTTAGGTCTTATTTGTCCAACAAGCACATAGAGAGTCAGAATGTGGACTGTGCTGTTGAATGTTTCGGGAACGGAGAGGACCCGGTTTTGTAAGTGACTACTGAAGCACTCTTGAGTTCTGAATTTGGAGTGTGAGAAAACTGCCTTTGTAAAGCATGCCCAAGTGATGATGCATTTCCCTCCTCTGATAAACAACTCAAATCTTGAATAATGAGGAAATTGTGATGTTATATAAAGTAGCATGAATTATCAGTTTCCAGTCAGAGTTTTTCTGCAACATAAAAAAGCACTGTACTCTTGGATATCTTTGTATGTATGGTTTGTGCTAGAAAGCAATTTGTTTTGATTCCCATCTGATGAACATATTAGATTGACTGCTTGGTCTTGCACCAGTGGTGTTATTTTGATTCTTTTCACTTTTGCTGTTCTCTTTTGAACATTCTTTACTATTGCTTTCTCTTTCTTTCATGCTTAGAGGTGATATCCTCTCACCTTCCTTTTTGTCAGTGCTATGTGAGGAATAAGGAGGTCACATTCTTGCATTTGTTAGCTATTCCTTTTTTTAATAATTTTTTTGACTGATAATTGTTTTAATTTTCCTTACTGCGTTGTAGTCTAAGATGACTAGTTTGGTTGATAACGATAAACCATTGCTTTTAAATCTTCCATAGAAGAACAATGTGTGATTCACTAGTTTGTGAATCTGTAAGCCATCTGTAAACTTAATCATACGTATTTTTAGGATATGTATGCCAATGCTAGAATTAGACCTCTAGTTAAAACAATGTGCTTACATACACTCTGAGCTACTGTTATTAGAGGGGAAAAAAAATTATAATCTGGATGTCAACATCATTTAATTTTTGCTTTGATGTATGTAAAAGCAATGATACATTCTTGAACTCACACACCAAGTTCTGTGAGAAACTACCATTTTAATTTTGACTTTTTATTAGTTTTGCTATGCTTATGCAGGAGGAAAGAAATATGTAATTTGTCTTAATGACACAAATAGTGGAATTCAGCTTATATTTTAACTATTAACATCTTTCTTTTTCCTAGGTTAATCCTCAGAAACACAGACTCCTTTTTGAAGTGTTTGATGAAAACCGTTTGGTAGGTCCTTTTGTATTAATATTGCAATTTACTGAAGGCTTGAGAGAAAATAAGTTCATCTGGATTCAATGTTCAAAATTAAAATAATTAAAAAAACTGGAAAAAAAACAACCGAAAGGAAGACCTGATTTGTGTACTTCTCTGGCATTACCACACTTAGATGTTCTGAAGCAATGAGACCGTTACTCTGAGCTTCTAACATGCTTTAACTCAGAAGCATCATTTCTTATGTTGCTTCTCCAGTCGTACGGCCAAGTCCTTCTATGCTGCTGAAAGCTCTCTACTGAATGCTTATCTTTCCTACAAAGTAGTATTGAGAATGTAGATGTTTGTATACATGTGGGAATTTTGTTCAATAAAGGAGTAGCGGGACAGAAATCATGTGCATTTTCTTTGTCAACAGGTGGATACCGGGTTGTTATCTTGTTATTCTCTGAATGAGATATCGTAAATAAAGTAGGGGTAGCTTGTGTATTTGTTTCCTTGGAGAAATTGTAACTGCTCTTCTGACCGTGTTCTCATTTCCTATGTGAGGAGGCCTTCTTTTCTTCCTGCCTGTATGCTCAATTGTGAATTAATAAGGCTAACACTTGTGTTGTAGGACTATTTAACAATCGCACATTCCATCTCACTGGAATATGTACCTTTTCTTTAGTAGAACCTAATTGCAGAGACCGAGTGCTCCTTAGTTTGCACTCCAGACTCAGTTTTGCTCTGATAGACGTTTTGAAGAATTTTGGTGCCTGAGGAAGGCATTAGCAACAAAAACCTTTTCATTTTTAACTCATTCTGGCTGTATTGTCAGTAGTCTGCTGTATCTTTTATGGAGGTGCTATTCTGCTGATGGTTGGAAGAGTGAAAATGTCTGCAAATATAAATCCAAATTGTCTCAAATCATTACATTTAAGGAGAGCCTTCTTTCTTAGTTATAGCCATCACACAGTCCCCAAGTCATTTTATTGCTGGCTGGTGGTGTTTCATTGTCCCAAATATTTAAAGCAACTTTAACTTTCACCAGAATTTGTAGTTAGCATGTCAGGATGCTCGGAGGTTAGTCTCAAAATGCTGTTAAGGGCTGCAGCACAGGCTGAAGTACTGTCCATTAGTCATTGGAACCTTACTGCCGCCGCGTGGAAGTCGGGAGGCATGACTAGAAAATCAGAGGCCTAAATTAAGGGAAAAAAAGCAGAGACTTTTTGGTTTCCACCAAAAGAATTCCTTGTAGATCTAATAGAAAGTAGATGAGTTGTTTGACCTCTTTGCTTATGGGAGAGGAATCAACACGACATCTTACTGACGTCAGCTTGGAATAGTGCTTTGTTTCCTATGTGTGACTGCGTTTGGAGATCAAAGCAGCACGACCTGATCAGTCACTGTGTAGTTCCATGACAGCATGTTTTTTAATCTTTCCCATCTCCTCATTCAGTCAGTGGAAAAGGCTGTCTTCCCATTTCTATTTAGCTTGCTTTCTGCATGGTGAACGCTAAATTTCTGTCCCACATGTCTTGAACTACTTAAACTGGTCAAATCATTGCTGTAGCTGTGATTCTTGGGGATTGATGATCTTGCTCACTTCTATTCTCATGTCTGAAGTCATGGATGCCTCACGCTCTTTCACTAGGATATGTGTGCAGCTGTTCTCAAAAGGTGTTTCGTCTCCCGTGGTTATAGTGGGCTTGAATATTGGTCGGTCATTGTTTGTTCTGTCTGTTGGACTGCTGTTCAAAATGTAGATGTGAGTAAGCTGATACCACTGAAATTGTCTCACAGTTGTGGGACTATCTTCCTCTTCACAGAATTCTGTTCTGAGTGTTTTTATTCCCATTAAATTCTGGATAGAAATTGAAGCTTGATATTTCTTCTTGTTTTTAAGTAATGTTACTTTCCTGAAAAGTTGGCTCAAAAATCCTCTTCCAAGTTTGCCGTAAATTGGAAGTCCTGCAGCACTGGTTGTATCACCAATAAGTGGAGTCTTAACATCTTTTAGTAAAAGTAGTGTGTCCGGTAAAACTGTTGCAGTTTGTTGTGTGTCAAACTAACGTGTTACAAACTGCTGCTAATGGGGGTATTGTTGGGACAGAAAGATTCTTGAAGAACTGCATTGTCTCTTCATTCACTTATTTTAGAGTGTGTACTTCTTTAAAATATATTGCTTGTAGTTCAACTGTAACTCTTTTAAATCTGACCAAAAAAGCTTTTATGGTATTTTACTTTTCTTCCTGCTCCAACACATAACATTAGAAGAAATCCAGCTGGTGAAGCATAATGAAATAGATGAACTATTGTATTTGTTGGCTTTTATGAATAAGCTAGTATTCATTTACTGCTGCATTCTAATCATGGAATTCAGGTAATGGAGGTTAAGTAAGCCCTGGAGTATAATTAGAAAACAAATTTGTTGCTTGCAAACAGAGTACTGTGAATTGGATTCTTGGCTCTTATTTGAGAAGGAGGTTTAAATGTTAATTTTATTACCTTCTAGCTTAAAATACAGCAAAGGTTAAATAAATATGGAGCAGAAAAAATCTAGTAGTGTGACCTATAAAAGTATAAATGGCCTAGTGTTCTCCTCTGTTTGCACTTTTTCAGCAGCACTAAGTAATTTCATACTAGTCTGGTAGCGTTTTGTACTGTATATATGTATTTATACTGTATATATGGCTCCTGTGTTCGGTACAGTCATATCAAATATGTTCAAAAAAAAAAAAAGGAAAAAAAGAAAACCCACACTCACAAAAAAAAAAGAAAAACCAAAAACTACTGAACGGCAAGATTGCCTTTTTCAGAAGTCCCACTAGATGCCAGCAAAGGACCTTTCCAGATCATGAGACAGTGAAACGTTTGTAGGAACTCTCAGTCCTGTTATTCTTTCAAGAGGTGACAGTGTATTAGTTCCTTTATATGCTGTTCATTTTGATCATTTTACTGAAAAATAAAAACTTAGTAGTTAGCTATGAATGTATGAGACAGCTTCTATGTAATTATGCAGAATAGCTTTCTTCTGTAATTGTGCTCAGTAACCATATTTATCACAGTGCATAATCTCTCAGTGTTCCGTAGGTTACGTAGCTAGGCATATATTTGCATGCCATATCAGACTGTAATGAATGTCCACTTATTCTGGGCTTACAGCAAACAAGATGGTAGTTTGCTTTGCACTGTAAGAATGTTTTGTTTCTTTCTACCTTCAACAGCTGTAATTTGGAAAGGTTAAAATACATTATTTAACATGGCAAGCTGGAAGTAAGTGTTGAATTATTAATCAGAGTATCTTGTTGTGCTTCAAATTTCGATGCATCTCACTAAAAAATATTAACTAGTTAGTAAGAGAGCTTTTCCCTATGCAGAAATCTTTGAAAAGTGTGATTGGTTAAACAGAATGTGGATTGTTAGGTAATGCCAGGTTTCTTTCAAGTTTTGTTTAAATAGCGTAGAAAAACTTTTTTCAGGAGAAGGGTTATTTCACTGGTTTATGCATAAGTCAGACCTCAGCAGTTTGCTAGCATGGCTACTATTTGGAAATTCAATCCTAGACTTGATACTCAATTATATGGGATTTCATTCCTACCAACTTCCTGTAATTCTAAACCTATGGGTAAAAATATTAGTAGTCATACGCTGCTGGGGAAAGTACGGACACATTGACTCAGCTAGTGCAGCTGCAGCAGAAGCTGCTGTTTTAAACTTGGAAGTACTGGGAGTTTATTATTATATTCATACATGCAAATTACAGAAGGTATAATTGAAACAAGGTTGATAGTGTTTGTCAGTACGCTGCAGCTGAGGTCGTTGGAATGTAAGTGCTTTATAAATGAATGCTTTCTGACTGCGAGCAATCAAAGACGGTCCAGAAACTGCACTTCAACAAATGGCTGACTGATTTCAAGAGGTACAATATCTTTTTTCTTAACACTACTATCCTGTAGAAATTAGGACAAAGCTTGCAACTTCTTTTATGGGCTTTTACTGTTGTGATGCACTAGCTTCAGGTCCTGTGCAGCTGCTTGTAGACTTTCTGCTGAAGGATCTTTGTGGTTTTCGTTTGCTAATATGCATGGAAATGAGAACAAATGGCACGACGGTTAAGATTGCATTTTGCAACCCAAAGAAGAAACACAGATCTGTTCTCCGAAACCTCTGAAGATGTTTTGGATACTAACAATCAAACGTACTTCAAAAAGGCACAGAATTCTGAACCTAATGTTACACAAATGAAGCTGGCTTCCAGACAAGTTGCTCGTGCACCTGTAATGCAGCAAGTAATTAATCAAGAGGGAAACGCAACCATTTCTTCACTGCAAAAAAAAAAGAGCACCTCACTGCACATTTCTCTACAGTCTAGAAAGTGTAATGGATGTTTTCGGCCTGGTGATGCTGCAGCTACTGGCGAAGACGCTTCATTCATCAGTATTTGTAATGAGGGAAATTGTGGTATTAGAACTGTGTTTGATCATCAAGCTAACGATAGCCATCTGAGCAATACTGCTGTGTGCGTTGGCAGTCTTAACAGTATTGCAGCCAGTGACAATGGGTCCTTCAGCAGTGCTGGCAGTGACTATGGATCATGTGCAAGTACCACGAGTGATGGAGGTTCGTATAGTAACAGCGTCATCAGTGACAGCGGTAGTGGCACTCTTTCGACAAGTGATGGTTCTTTCTGTTGTAACGTTGTACACGGTGATTCTTCGTATGGAAACACTGCTAGCAAGTATAATCCGTACAGAAGCAATTCGTCTCAGGAAGAAATAGAAGTGTGTGGAATTAATACTGCTTTTGACCAAGATGCTTTGTCAGTGAGGAAGAAAACTAAAGTTCCCCTGCGGCGGTGTTCATCGTTGGTAATTTTCCCCAGAAGTCCTTCCAGTACTCCTCCAGCTTCTCCTGTAACCTCAGGTCAGATGCCGCATAGAGGTGCCTATCAAACATCACATAAACTAATTATTACTCCTAGTGAGCTGGCACATAAGGAAGATCAGACTGTTTCCAAGGGATTCCTCTCAACAGCAGTCAATGGACTTCGACTGTCTAAAACAGTTGGTGCTTCTGGTGAAGCCAGGGGCATTAGACCGCTTTACTTGCATACATCATTACAGGACAAAAGTCAAATTTTGAACGGTTCTGAGCAGGCAACTCGTGAGGAAATAGCTGACAGCTTCTCATGTATTTCAGTTCATGTGACTCCAAGAGTATTTGCATCAAGCAGTGAAATGGTTAATGGCTGTTGCAGTCAAGAGTTAAATCTGAACTCCAGTGCAAAATACCCTCCTTTAAAGCTGGCACGCAGCACATCTGCATGTTTACCCTCAAAAATAGATTCAGAATTCCAGATGAATATAAATGAACTGGAAAGACCGAATGCACAGATGAGCAAAGCCCACCATGTTCTGCAAAGGAGCGTTTCATTGGAAGGATCACGCCAAAAGGTTTCTTGCTGTTTATCCAGTCTTAAATACAAGTGTCACAATGCAAGGACGTCTCAGTTGCACATACAGTTCAAACCTGGGAACGAAGGAAAAACAAGTGGTGTTAAGAAAAGATGTGGAACCTCTAAAAGGGAAATATCTAGCACTTCTTTGTGGAGGCCCCATAAGGTGAGTGTTCTGACTTACAGAAAAATCAGACAGCGTTCTACAGCTGAAATTATAGATGATACATTTTAACTAATAAAATTTGTAGTCAAGACTTCAAACACAGCTATTTCGGAATTTCCTAATGTTGTCAAACTGTCATCATTAGGGAGGTTAATTCTTATATTATCCATAACACTCATTTTTAAAATTTGATTCTTAGGATATGGTACTCTTTTTGGTGAATTTGTCTTACAGTGAAATACTTGTATTTAATATGTTATAAACAATAATTTCCTGCTTACATGAACCTGAAGGGATTTTCTTGTTTAGATAACTTCAGTGTCTAAATAACTAAACTTTTGTGAAGTTGAAGTTTTGTGAAGTTTTAAGTACATAACTTTCCAGTTCAGTAACAGTAATGATTAACATTGTGTATAAAATGGGCAAAAATGAATAAATTACTGTGAAGGCTTTCAGGTTTATTTCATATAGGCTTTATTCTCAGTACAGTTTACTCTTTGTAAAATTAAAGATAAGTTATATTTGAATAGAGAAACTGTAAATACCATTTGTTTCTGTATACACCCTGAACCACAGGAATTTTCGGTTTCCTTTCCTTTTTTTTTTTCTTCCAACCACTTCTTCAGTCTGAGCAGCACGCTGTAACTTAATATCTCTCCCAACAACATTGCTGTCCAAATTATAGTACTTGGGTCTAGAAGGTTTATATTAAATATATATCTTTGATAATGTAACTTACGTCTAACTGAATTTCACAAGTATTTGGTCTTGTTAACTCTTGAAGTGGTTTGTATTGTTAGTAAAGCATAAACAGTACAAAATGTGAATTTTAGGACTTGTTTAAATATGGTTGTGAAGACTTGAACAAACTGAATATTATTTCCTGGTTTTAATTGTGAATGATGGTGAAAGAGCAATAATATTTACAAAAGTTATTTCGAGTTTTAAAACCTCATTGTCCATTAATTGAAATTACTGTAGTCTTAATTTACTTGTTGAAGCAATGGGTTTTAGGCCAAAGATCTGACAGTTCTTTACTGAGCTAGTAATACTGTTAACTTGAAGATAATATCCTGTAATTGTTAGTGTCATTGCCTTTTATTGGTGCCTGATGATTCCCCACTTCTTGACTTCTTTTGATTTTTTTTTTTTAAACTTGCTTTTTGACTAAAAAATCATGTTCGTTCTTGTAAAAACTGTGGTCCTAGTTTAAGCTTCATTATAAAGCTCACAGTGGATCACTGGAAATCACCATGCACTTTTTTTGGTGATTCCTCATCCCAAAACTGAACTGTAAAGGTGATGGCAAACTCCTCAATAAGCACAAACAGATTATGACATTTTAAGTAGTCTGGATCTAGTTATTCTGATCATGTTTTCTGTTTTTCAGTGGTTTTTTTTTTTGAGTCATGCATTTCAAGTACATTTCGCTGCTGACTTCTGTGTTTAATGTCAATTGATAGGTAAAATATATTTAAATACTGAATGAATGTTACTACATTTAATTTAGATAATATCCAAGTTCATAATTATTTTGTCAGTATTACCGGAGAACATCGCTGAACTGATAAATAGTTGGTTTCAGTTCTTGGAAATGGTGTTCAGAGTGGGTTGTCACAAAACCGAGGCCAGATTTGACTTTTTAAAATACTGTATATATCAAGAACCTGAATTCCAAATTGTTGCAGTTTTGTACCTGTTGTGCATTTGCAGATATTTGACTTGTGCCAAATATATAATTTGTGTCATGTCCACAAATTGAAAAGATCTCTAACATAGGAAAACTGGACAAGAAAGGCTTTATGTTAGTGGGTTTTTTCCATATTCTTCTGAAAGGCACAGAACCATATGACTTCTGAAGTCTTTGTATACAATATCCTATCAAATGTGTCATAAAAAGAATTAAAAGCCCCCCACCAAACGGGGCAAAAGCCGTAGCTGGCTTTGTGGCAGTTCAGCAATTCACTAGAGTATACTAGAGAAATAATTTTGTATTTGCTATTACAGCCTTTGACAAATATAATAGATTCTATGGCAATCATTTAATTATATAGTCCGATTAATTATCATGGTGTGTTGTGACTCATTTAAAAATAAACAACTCCCAAAATATTTCTCTTGACTCCAGTTAGTCTGGCCTAGTATACTGATATGCTGAGTCTGAGTTCAAATTTAACAAGCTGATACTGGAGTAGCGTTTAGTAATGTCAGCTATCTGTACAGAGCAGTCATGAAATCAAATCAGTGCTTTGGTCAGGGACTGCAGAGTCTGAAGCAGTGAGAGGTCTATGCATTCTTTTCTTATGTGCCTAGCTACTAGCCCTCAGCCACCTAGTATCAGGTTTCGTGCTTTCTATAATCAACAGCTTGTTAAAGGCTGACTTAATAAATAAAAATCAAAACCCAATTTCTGTGACAACTGGCCTTGGATTATTTTTAATTAAATTTAAAAATACAGGGAATGATGATGGCCTGCATGCCACTGCTGATCTTTTCAGTAAAGATGTTGAATAGATTCTGCAGTAGATAATGGAATTTCATTTATACAAAGGAGGAGGAAGAGGTATACGAGTCCACAGTTGCATCACTGAAGGTTGTGCTTGACTTTGTATTTGTTTTTAATATTTTTTCCAGTGCGTATATATCTTGTTTATTGTGGGAATAAATATACAGCTAAAGCGTTTCTATATCATTAGTGTGAAGTAGGAGGGTAGGAGTGAGTAAGTGAATAGGTTCTATGTCATCTTGCATATGCAGACATTAAAGGAGGAGAGGAAGGGCAGTGACTACAGTTCCACTTTTTGTTGACCATGAACTAATATTTCGAAACAGAAGAAGCTGATCTCTTCCACAAATACGAAATTATGCTGACATCCCTGCTGGCATTAACAATTCTTCCAAGACACTATTGCTGCTGGTTAGAAGCTGTATATCATGAATCTGCTTGCAAATATTTTAGCAACTGTATGCCTTTACAGTAACTTCTTATGCCCTTAACAGAATCATTGTGTCGTCTTCCTTTCTTGCTTGCAAGGAGTTTTGCTGAAGTTTTGTCTTATTGAATGAAATGCACATTGAAGCAAAAATCTTCAGAGATGGTGTATACTGTCAACTTTGGGGGGAAAAAAACAAGTTGGAACTCTTGAGCTGTTTTCCTCAAGTTCTGGAGCTACATTTTGCATTTTTATAAGGGCATGCTGTTTGACTCTTTCAGTAATGATAGCATAAAAAGTGTTAAATACTATCATCTGCCTCAGTAATTTAAATCTTGGAGAAATAATTTGCAGAGTTTGTGTGTGAAGGTGTTCCTCTTCGCTAATAGTCTGTCCAGCTGATCTGTACATGCTGACAGGACCAAAACCTGCCTGTGGAAGATCTTCATTCTCATAGTTAATGCGGTACCACAAGGTAGTGCTGAGTGTTGCAGAACCAGAGAATGGTTTGGGTTGGAAGGGACCTTAAAGATAATCTTTCACTAGGTCAAGTTGCCCAAAGCCAGGTCTAACCTGTCCTTGAATACTTCCAGGAATGGAGCATTCACAACTTTTCCACAACCTGTCTGGGTGTCTAAACACTCTCCACAGGCTGGCTTTCAATCCATTCAACCACCAGCCTGTACTTATACTGCAAGTGCAGCACCGTGTGCTTGGCCTTGTTGAACTTGATGAGGTTCATGTGGCCCTACTTCTCAAGCCTGTCCAGCTCTGTCTGGATGGCATCTCTTCCTTCTATTGTATCAGCTTCACAACTGAGTGTGGTGCCATCCACAAGCTTGATAGGAGTGCTCTCAACCCCGCTGTCTGTTAATGAAGATGTTAAATGGAACCGCTCCCTATACGGACCCCTGATAGGCTGATCTACACCTCCACCTGGTCGTTGAAATACTGACCTCAGCTGTCAGGCAATTCCTTATCTTCTGGTAGTCTATCCATCAAATAAATCTCTCATCAATTTAGAGATAAAGATGTCATGAGGCTTTTTCATGCTTCACTGAGTAAAAATGAAAGTGTGATGAGAAAGGAGAAGACGACTGTGTCTTGTTTCCAGCTGTCTCCATCTTTGCATGTTAAGTGGAGGGGCTGCATGGAAGTTGTCAGTGTTTCAGATCTGTGCAAGGATGTGAGGTGAAAAAGGGTCAGATGAAGCAAGAGGCAGTAAAGGGCAAATCACAAATTGACATCTCTATATTATTTATTATGTTATGATAACCTCATCACCTAGTAGTGTTCATATTGTTCAGTATTGCATGTCCTGAAGGCTCGTGTTACAGGGCTGTCTATTGCCTGTTGCTATGTTATGGTGTTTCAGGTCAGTCAAGGAGAATCCCAAGTTGCATTTGGCAGTAATGAATCGTGTGTAACATTCAGGATATGGTCATGCTGTAAGGGACTCTCTTTTGGCTGCAGCTGAGTACTTTACTAGCCCTTTATATTAAGACTCTAGAGCTTTTTAGCAGTAAAGATTACACGTGTATATTAAAAAGAAATTTTTGTGCTCTGCACAAATTATAATTAGTCTCGTTCTGTTTATAGTCTGCAGCTGAACTGAATGTGGGTAGGTTTTTCATATGCCAACAAAAGGGAAGACTAAAGCTATATACGTTTTTAGCTACCCTGCCTTCAGGCTGATTCATGGTCCTTTTGATCTACCACAAGAGAATGGGACAAATTGATGGTGTGGCTTCTTTAGTATAGCCAGTGACTGTAGTTGCTCTGTCTCTGAGGCTTAATAAACATTAAGAACATGTTATAAGGTAAAACTTGCTTCTGAGGCAAGATGGAGACATTGTTCCCTTCAATTCTGATTAACCAAATAACTTGCAGGCTTTCAGATATGAGACTGTGATCATTGCTATGGTGCCTTTTTATTTTATTTGTTGATACATCTTATTTTAGTGGTACATTGCTTTTGCTTTCTGTGAGAAGTTGAAACCACAACATATTGGGTTGTAGAAAATCATTTGTTGGAAAATATCATGATGATTTAGAAATCGTAGTCTTTGTAAGCACTATGGCATGAGACAGCAGAGCTGAATGTACCTTTAGCTATTCTCTGAAGAATTGTCAAGAAGCCAAGGTTGCTGAAATAATAACTAAAATGAATAATTTTTTGATGTGTTAGATTGCCTTACTGAAGGAGGGTGGCAGGTGGTATGCCAGTATTTTAGAATGACTGAAGGGGAAAGAAAGGGAATTGCAAGCTACTGCTTTATACACGACGCTTTAATTTTCAAAATATCTGTCAAGAACCCTTAGCAGAAGTTTTGAAAGAAGATCTAGGCACAAGTGTGGAAAATATTTCCTCACTGATACCATTAATTACTAATTAAAAGATGAGAAATAGTAGTGAGAATTAAATTGTCAGCTCTGAAGTTGCAAAAAATGCTGTGGCAGTGGGTGACTATGCAGTATAATGGGTGATTAAAAAATCAGTGTTGATAAATACCAAGTAATGCGTGTGGGGAAAATAGCTAATGATGCATGCGTGGTAATGGCCTTCCATACTGGTAAGGAAATACTTTGTCATGGTGAGTGCCTTACTGAAAATGTCAAACTCAAATCTTACGACAGTTAAAAGGCAAATAAAATATTAGGATTTATTAGGAAAGTAATACAGTAACAAAATTTAAAATGCCATTATGGCGTTGTACAAATCCTCATGTGATGTGCTTATTTCTGCTCATCCTCATTCAGAAAGTGTGTATAAAAGAACCAGGAAAATGCACACAGAGGTCGCAAGATTGGGATGAGCTTTGTGTGAGGAGACACAAAGTAGACCAAGGACTTTTCAGCTTGGGGAGGGAAGGAGGGGAAAGTGATATAAAGGGTGTTTTGTAAAATTACAGTTCAAGGGAGGAGAATGTAAACAGAATTTACTCTCATATCACAAATATATTTTCTGTTGTGCTGCTGTTGCAGGAAGCTGTGGGTACTAAAATAGAAATGAATTTCAAAAGGAGACTGGATAAGCTGAAAAGTCCATTGAAGTGTATTGCATTCTAGACACAGAAAAAGTCACTGACCAGTGGTTAATTGGAATCTGGAGGATATGCTGGAGTTTGTACTACTCTTAACTGTTGCTTTTGTTATCTCCTTAGCATCTGTTCTTGGCCTCTCTAGGGAAAGGATACGAGGCTACGTAGAACATTAATCTGATCGTTAGGTTGTCTGGTGCCTGCCCAGCGCTTGCAGCACCTGGGATCAAATGGTAGAAATGCTTTACAGTTCTCCCATCAGCCTGGGCTGAGAGTTTTCTTCTGCATTCCAATATGTGTTTTCTAGAAGTGGATGAATTTCACAGATTGAGCAAGCAGAACAGACTGGTATTCTCAAGTGAGTCACTAGCTTACAACTTGTCTTTTACCCTTGTCTGAAGGGGACTGTCCTGCATTTCTGTGAAGTGTCTCTGTTTCAAATGAACTTTCTTCCTCACTCCTTGTGACGAACAGAACTTGCTGCTTTGGGAACACAGCCAGCAAAATGTTTGTAGCTTATTTCAGTGCTAGTTTATGGATCTGTAATCATCTCTGTTTTAATAGATCACTCACTCACTGTCTTTGCATCGTGGCAGTTTAAGGTAAACTGCAAAGTCTACAGATGGATACAATTACTGTCTAAGACCTAGGGCTGTTTTGGGTCTATCATAAGCAAACAATTTAATGACATCTGCAACTTTCTGGCTGAAATCATATGCAAGCTTTAATTGGAGTCATTGAAGGTAGGACATATTGTTCCTGCTCCAGCAGGGGGATTGGACTAGGTGATCTTTCAGGGTTCCTTCCAATCCCTGACGTTCAGTGATTCTGTGATATTAAAATGTAAATGGAGCACTACAGCTACTGAAGAAGAGGAGTATGGGAAGAAACGGAGCATTTTGCTAGACCTCCCAGGCTTCTCTGGCAATCTGTGATCTTCATGGTGTAAGGGAGAAGGCCTTGTTCAGTGACATGAACGCACAGGGGATTTGAAAAGGGAATTAAGAGTTCCAGAACTAAGAACAGTACTTATTATAATAGTTTCTACCTTAGCTACTTGTTGTTCATTACTGTATTCTTTCTAATAAGTTCAATTTTGAAGAAGTATTTAACTTAAGATGAATAAATCCAATGTAGTTAACATCGGCAAATTGAAAACAATGTTATTGTGGGAAGCATTGAGTAACATTAGTAAGAAATGTTGGGCTTATCTAAAGTAAGTTGTCACACTGCTCTTCTCTTGTTGTAGGAAGAATTGCAGGTGGGTTATCTGTGTTGCCGTTGCCTTCTGTCATGGAGACTGAGGCATCCACGGTGTGTTCATGCAGGCCAGTTTAATAACTTGAGCATAGCGCAACTTAAGGCAAACCAGTACATCCTGCTGTGGCCTTTGTTCACAATGGGCTGTAGGTTTAGGCTTGGAGCAGCAGCGGTTGGCAATGGCACTTGCTGGTGCAGGCTGATGGGAGCCCCTGAGCTAGTGCTGATGCTGAATTTGGATCATCAGGAGCTGCAAGCAGTGGACTTAAGCAAGGAAAAGACATTTTTTTGAAAGCTGCTAAACTACTTTTGGAGTAGCCTGTGACCATTCAATCTGCATCCAGCCCTGCTGTAGGTCCTCCTACGTCCTGGATGACTGTTCTAGATTTTCCAGCCTAGGGCTGCAAAGAGCGGCTGTGCGGCTTCTAGGCTCAGTCCAGCTGTACATCTGCGTGGTGCTGTACTGCACCTAATAAACTTTCCAGGAGTGAGACTGTGATGCAGGTGCTCCAGTTGACTGTTGGCTTCTTGGAGTCAAATTATTGGTTTTATTTTCATTCTATTTCATGCTCTGAATAACAAAATAAGAAAAATTTGACCGTGTATTGAGTCCCTTGGATGAGTGCATTAACATCTGTCACATCTGGTTTGATCTGTTTCTCAGGGAGAAAATTGCATGTGCATTTAAAGATTTGATAGGGTTTTACATTTTTTGAATGTTTTAACCTTTATGGTGTTAATTAGTGAAGGTAAAAAAAAAAGTGCAGCTGGAATTGTTTCTGCAAGAGTTTGTTTCTCAAACCTTAACTGAAGTCATAAGACTTGGCACAAAAGCTCCCACAAATAGATGCAAAAGTTTTATGTTTTTATACTATTATAAAGTTAACTGTCTAGTTACTGGAAATGGCTTATCAAAGTAGTAACTAATCAAATATTTGGTACAGTTTTCTGATTATTATTTTTTATATAATTTTTGAAGTGTTGACCGGTTTAACAGAGGAGGCCAAATTTGAATTGGCTCTTGACGTTTTATAAATCTAATACTTCTTTTTATATAGTAGCTTATTTGGCACAGCTGTCCAAAAATCAAGAGAACTCAAATTCCTGATGAATAAAACATACCCTTTACTAACTTCTGACTTGTTCTCTCTTGTACTTAAGTATGCTTTGGTTATACGGAGACAACAAATTATCATCCTGTGACCTACGTGAAAAAGATTTCAAACGCAAAAAAAAAAAGCTATCTTAAATTGCTTTGTTAATGAATGTGTAAGCTCAAGTTCTTCAAGTAGCAGACGTTAAATGGAGTAACACGTGAATGATGTCTTAAAGTGACTGTAGGTTAAATACGGACTTCAAAGGTACCTACCTATAACATACTGGTTCTGTATAAAAAGTATAAGCTATAAATGAAGAAACATGCTATTTTTGCTCTGGTCTTCATAGAGCAGGAATTCTCTGAAAATATCTTTAGAAGTGAGGGAGAATCAGTGAAAATAGCTTGTGTCATTTCTAAATGCTGTCTGTTAAACAGATGGTAAAACTGCTGAGGCATGTTATGCTGACACTCGCCTCTGGAAGCAGCCAGCCGGGCCGAAGGTCCTGCAGGAACATATGTTGTGTAATAGCCATCTCTCTAACTGGGTATTTTTTCCACTTCTATCTCGGTTGCTGTCAACTGTATTTGTTCATTAACACCAATTAAAAAGAAATGCTTACATTTTGTATAAAAAAAAAATTCACCATCTGCCTTTGACACTTAAAAATGCAGGAGTCTGAGACTTTAATAAATTCTGCGCAACAAAGTATTTATGACTTTGCAAGTTAGAAAAAACACAGCATTTAGAATCCATGAAGTTGGTAAGATCTTACCATGATAATTCAATTTTGCTATTTTCCTATGATGAATAGTGTGTGCTGGCAGTATTTTGTGGAAGAAAAAAAAATCTCAATTCTCCTGATTTAGAGTTTTAGCGAGCCAAATAATATACTCAGTGCAGCACAAAAAGAAAAATACTTGAGGTTGTTAGTGTAGCCCAGGAAGGTTTTGTTAGGTTTGGGTTGGGTATTTTTTTTTTTTTTCATTCTCATCAAGCTTGTAAGTAACGTTGATGTTTGGATGTTTAAGCAGGAAGAATGTTGGTTTTATAAGAGATCTACTGAACTCTTGTTTTCTTAAGCAATGATAGTCTGGATCACCGTTTGTTTTTTCAGTTTGAATCGATACTTTATATTCCATTTAATAAGAGCTGCATGCTTTCTCCTTTTCCCGAGCTGTAGATTTGTGCCTGAAGACCAGCCTCTTGTGCAGCGAGCTGGCTGTTTGCTCAGGAAAGGACTGAGAATATACTTAGCATCTACTCCATACACTAATAATAATAAAAAAAAAAAGCGTGGTCACAAAAGGGAACATGGTAGAGAGAATATGTTCTTTCAGCATCTATGCAAGAGCTGTTTCAAATGGGTCTGTGACAAATCCAACAGTTAAGAAAGGCATTAAAGTCAGTTTTATCTACTCAAACTTTATAAATTTTGGGTAATGCTCTAAGTACTGCTCTTCAGTGTATGACAGCGTGATGACACTGTTATACTCAGATAAGCATGTCTTTTAGTGGTTTATTCATAACTGCTAAGGTTTATTAAGTATATATTTATAAAGTAGATGAGAATGAGTTTTGGAATTCAGGTATGTCTGGATTCCTTTTTCAGTGTTTGTACTCTTTTGAGCACTCGCTTTTGCATTGCACTGGAGTTCTTTAAACGTGTTGGATACAGCAGCTGTCTGTCCTCGCATGTTTTTAATAACTTTCTATAGACTAAACCACTGAATCAGTAAAATAAAAGGCCTCTTTGTTAGTGTACTATATCATTAATAAAGGTTTATGCACTTATGGTTTGGCAAGCAGAAAGTTTGACTTCTCTGGCTGTCAAGAAGTTACAAGTTGACAAGAACAACTGACCCACTTGTCTTTGCTAAAGGAACTGGGATGCCTGCTCTCATGAAACAGAGATGCAAACAGTTTCAGCTCCACTGGCATTTAATTGTTAATGTGTGCGTAGTCTGTTTCAAAGCTTCTTTGGCACTTCTTTGAGGGCACTTAGTCAGCTTGTCGGAGCGAGGCACACTGCTAAGCAGCATTCCTGCTATCTGATCTATGTATTAGTAGTTTGGAGCTCAACAAAAATCTCGGCTGGAGGATTTTACTCGCTGGCCCGAGGAGAAAGTACTGTTAAAGGTTGGTTATCGAGGCTAGCTCTGCTAAAAATAGCAGAAGAGACAGCAGAATAATAAAGTGAATAACAGGAGCGCGTACTAAAATTACGCTGGTAACAAACACAATGTTCTGAGGTTTTCTAAAACGCAGCAGACATTTGTCCCACATTCCAGTAACTTATTTGAAAGGCATGTTCCACTTAAGGATTGCCAAGAACTTTACAAATACTAAGCCTTTTAACGTGTATGTTAGGTATGCGCTGTGCCATTTTAAAAAGAACCTCATGGGCAGAAATGATAGGCATATTTTTTCCAGAAGCTTGTGGTCTGTAATAATACAGAAAGTTTTCCTTTACTAGGTCAGGGAAGCTTCAGACTCTTCGATATGAAAACCTGTTGTAGCTTTCTATCCCAAACCAGTTTATGAACTAAAAAAAGTGGTGGCTTTTTTTTTTTTTTAGTGGGGGAGGAGTGTTTTTGTTTTATTTTATTTTTGTGTAGGGTTTTTTTCCTTTGAATCTGCATGCAAGACATACATGCTATAAATTCAATTTAAGGTTACATATCTGTAGATTTCCAGCACATTAGTATATGATGAGCTCTGCAGTCTAGTTGCGTGTTGTGCTTTTTGGAGGTATGAAAATGAGAGTTTAAGTTAGCATTGTCAGTTAACTCATGCAAATGTGAGGCACTTTTTCCATATATGTCTACAATTTAAAGATGAAATGGACAAACTTGGGACAGCAGACCTAGAGAAAAAAGGTACCAGGGTTACTGAGGGAGAAATATCTGCTTGAAGAAAGACCTATATTCTTTACAGTCAGAGGTGTTCAAATGGAGTGTGCTGTCAGTAAGACAAAAATGACTGAGTAGAATTGAGTGGGAATTTTAGTGTCTGGAAAACTAAAAACATAGCTGTGCTAAAAGAAATGTGAAATGCATGGCTTTTCCTTGAGGTGAAGGGAATATATTTCAATGAAATATGGAAACTGGTAATGGAAACTTATGGAAGAAGACCATAAAAGTTCTTGGGTTGTGAATTTGAATAAAAGCTTGTGGTATACCAACAAATTTTAGAAAAGAGCAGCCACTGAAACTTTTGTTAGCTGTTTAAAAAAAAAAAAAACAGGAAGATGAAGCATCCAGGGGGCTGTGCGGGTATATATAATGTTGAGGACTTTCACAATTGCTAGTCTGTCTATGCAAAAACTTCAAAAATCTTAAGTATTTCATGCCCTTTTGATTTTAGCACACAGGCAGTGATGTGTATTTGTGTTAAATGACCCATGATACATTTTCCTGCTTTTGTGAAGGTTTGTAAAGATTTCAAATCATAAGTGGCCTTGAAGCAAATCAGCACATGCTTCTGTAATCCAGTAGGAAGTCAAGTGAAGTACTGGGACTGTTGGCATGACTGTTGGGCACTGCTGAAGTGACCTACTTAGCATCCTAATTTCTGTAGATGTCAGAACTCAATAATCACCAGTAAACCACAGAATAATTCGGGGTGGTGTTGTCCACGCCTAAATTATGCTGAAGAATAGGCTGGAGAGAGGCGATGAATCTGCGTTCCTAGTCTGGTTATAATCAGGGCATCTGAAGAGACATCCTGTGTCAGGATAGGCTCCTTCAGATTTTACATGTTAAAGCTAAGCTCTGCGGTGAGTGTAGGCCAATGGTATTTTTCATAGATATAATGAATTTTAGTGCACTTTCAGATGTCAGTAGCCATGTCGGATGGGATAAGGCAGATGCCGTATTTCAGGCACCTGCTGGCAGGCTTGGGACAGCTGGAATTGCTGCAAGTTCCAAAGCACTTATCCCACATGAAACTTACTCTTACTTTCTCTTACTTTTGACAGTTAGCTGTGTTATTTTGAAATGAAAAATAATTTAGTAGATGCTTATGTTAGACATTCTGCCTAAGTGCGTACCAATTTCAGGCATTCCTAGCTGAAAGGTCTTTGTGGTAAATGTTCAGTTGTTTAAGCATATATCAAGACAACTATTTTACTGGAATAGCTAATGGAAGCATCTTTACTTTCTGCCTTTTAAGACAGCGTTTCTATTGGAGATGCTGGTGGTCTCAGTCCTGACTGAATGACTCTGTCCTGTTTGATTAGCTCTAGTCCCTGTGATTTTTAATAATAATAATAATTAAAAAAAATCCCATAACTCTGTCAAATGTCATTTGTTTTGAGGAAGACAAAACTGTCCAAGACTCTAGGTAGTGAGTCAGTCAGAACTTGTTCTGTGTGGAAGGTTTCCTTGTCTATGCTTCAACTCTGTCTTGGAGATCTTAAAAGCTTTACTGTGTTATCAGGGGTTTGAAGCACTGTTTCTAAAACACTTTGTGACTTTAAATTTTTTGTGCTTTTCGTTTGTGTTTTTTCTAGACTCGAGATGATTTTCTTGGGCAAGTGGATATTCCTCTTTATCAGTTACCGGTTGGTATTTTGTTTTTTGGTTTGTATTAACAATGTAAAAAGGAAAAGGGATTCTGTAAGGAACTGTTTTAGTCATCTAAGGAAGTAAACCATACCGATGTAAGTGATTGAATTCTCCTGCTGTGTTTTTGTTTGCTGCTGATGTTTACAAAAAAATGTAGTTGAACATGTATCTAGATATTGATTTCTGCTGCTGTGAGAGTTAGAAGTGCTTGTAGCTTTTTCAAAAATCAGAATGAAAGGTTTTAAGCTATCTTAAAGACAGGAGGAGATTATAATAATTATCGTATTTCTTACTATTTTGTTTAAAGTCTTTTTTGTTGCTTTAAACGTTATGTAAATTTGCTTCTATTAGTTCTTATTTCCACAAACAAATGCACAAGAAAATAAGTGGGGAATAGAGCTAGTGTTCTGTACATTTTTGCATTCCTCTTGCAAAGCACATTGTTAGTTTTCAGGGAAGATCACCAAGAATGCTGAAATAAGTAAGCCTTCCTTTTTTTTTTCCTTTTTTTTTTTTCTTTTTTTGAGATTTCAAAATGTTAGAGAGTACTAACAGTTTTATCAGCAACTGATTTAAAGACAGGATAACAACTGTGGCAAAACCTTTCCAAGAGCAGTTTCCTCCCTTCATTCTGGTAAGACCCACGCTTGAAGTAGTTGCAGACCTGTCCTGCTTCCCACTGTAGGTGGGGTGTGAGATCACAGCCCCCTCCTCAGGGACAAGTGGCCACGATGCCCCTCCAGAGAAACCTGTCTCTTCCTGCCCACTGATAAGCTGGGCAGCAGCATCACAGTATTCTGGGGATACTGGGTCATTACCTTTAGCCAGAACTATATAGTCTCACTTGGGTATTTTCACATCCGTTTTCTTACCTTCCTCAAAAGTCAGCATCTCCCTGTCCCCTTTGTTTCCATCTTCCTGGTTCCTGATTACTTGGTTTTGCCATCTAAATCTACTGCGCTTTATTGGCCCAAACATTAGTGGATTTTTTTTAAACAACGTTTCATTTACACAAATGAATATATCTTCGATAAATAAAGTAATTCTTGGATAAATGAAATCAGTTTAAATTATAAATTCATTATTGTGTGTAGTTTTCATTCTCATCTCATTTTCCTCAATGCTGTGTGAATGCAGACTGTTCATAACTAAGAAGAGCTGGTAGTCATGGACACGTTAACAGGTTAACTCCTCTCTGCAGTAAGATAGTGAACGGACACTAATTTTGTCATTCAAAAGCCAAAATTAATTAATCAAAGACTAACCTAGTATTGAACCCAAGGCAGTTCTCATTTTTGAAAAATAAGAAACATAATTACAAAACATGTATTTTCTCCTTTTTCTTTTTTTCCCTCTCATGTAATTCCACAGTGCTTTAGTGTGCTATGTTGGGTACGGATTAAAAAAAACCAAAACAACAGCTTAGTTCCGTTTTAATTTTGGAGAAATATTTATTTTAATATTAATAATTGCTTACACTGAAATGTCTGGTATGTAAGATAGCATTTTTCTTTCTGAGATGCAGTACAATAGATATTCAGTAAAATTTAATTACCTTAAATTTCCATGAAAGATGCCATTCTTCCATGACAAAGAAAGAGGCCTTTTTCCAAATAAAATTCTAAAATCTTTAGTTTAATAATGGCTAACCTTATATCCTGGAATTTTTTGGCTTCTTCCCAATCAAATATTGACATGCTTTAGACATTTTTTTGAAAATACCATTGTGGAATTGCATCATCTGACATTTTTTTCTTAATCAAAAATTCTGCAAACGAGTGCAATTTTTTCTCTTGTACAGTACTTTTAGAAATGGTTAAAATATATTAACAAGAGCCTAGAGTTAGATCCCAGAATTCACAAACAGCTGAAAAAGCAAAATCCATTTTGACTTGAAAAAGGGATCTCCAAATGTTTCTAAACACACGGTGTTGTAAGAAATGTTCTTGTAGTAATTGCAAAACAGCAGCTGGATGATAAATATTTGTTAATCAGAAAAAATCAGTATATTTTTCTGTAATGGCCCTTCACGTATATTTCTATAGCTGTACCCAGGATATATATTCATAAATATAAAATCACATCTGTTTACTTCTGTGCTTCTTTCTGTTGAAAAACTTCATTTTCATGAATCATAAGAGATGTTCTCTAAAGTGGATTCCTCTGTGATTTTTTTTTAATTTTTATTTTTTCCAAATCCTCAAGCTTTTCATATCTGTTCTATATAAGAGTATTTGAAAAATACCAGAGCAGGGAAAAACGTTATGGTAGACCTTTTGAATGCAAAAATTGAGAAACTGCTGATTTCATGCTAAACAGTTATTTTTCCCTGTGCCTGTGCTGTAGAAACTGTAATGTGTGTGTACGTATATTTTACACACTGAAAAGGTCCATTGTTTTTTTTTTTTTTTCTTGAACTGGGGAATTAACTTTATTCCTACAATGGAAGTTGGCATTGATTGCCAGAACTTTAACTGAACACGTAATTCAAATTTAAAAAGTTACGCAGCCTTTAAAAAACTGATTTAAAATTTCTGATAGTTTTCCTAAATGACAAGCGTTCAGTGATGCAAACTTCTTGAAAAAATTCTCTTATTCCAGACAGAAAATCCAAGCATGGAGAGACCATATACCTTTAGGGATTTTGTTCTTCATCCAAGAAGGTTAGTAAATACCACATAAAAATTCTAACTTTCATATCCAAACAATTCAATTATATAAATATTTGTATGTATATCAATATTGTCTCCGTTTTCATCACAGAAAGTTGAATTTCAATGGAGCAAAATATTTGCGGTTCTGCTAAAGTCAGCATTTGTTTAAATTCTTTTTCAAATTGAAATTGTTTCCTCCCTTCCTTTAAAAGATGTCTGTTGTTTGCCTGTTTCTCATAAACTGTTTCATATGACTTTAATTACATAACAAAGCTTAAACTGAAAAGCTGCTCACATTTAAAAAGTCCTGTTAAGAAAACAGGCAATTCTAAAATACGTAACACTTCAACATTGATTTTAGCGTTACACATTTCATATTTGTTTTTAAAATGTAGATTTTAAATCTAAATCAGCAATTTAGAGCAATAAAGATAAAATTCATAAAATGCATGTCAACATTTTTTCAGATAATGCTTTCTAGATATGGGTTAGATAGATCTTTCTAAGCCACAGTGTTAGCAGAAAAGGTAATTTGAAATATTTAGAATCTCTTGATTTTAGATTTGGAGTGTGTTCACAAGTCTTAAACCTGATACCATTATAGGACTTCATTAATTCAAACTGTAAAAAGTCAAGTTTATGTGGAGAAGCTTCAAAAAACAGTCCTCCAGCTGGACTTCTTCAGCTTTTGATTTTGAAGTAACAGCTTCACAAGTGCACAGTAAGAACACTCTTTTTCTTCTACAGCCATAAATCAAGAGTTAAAGGCCACCTTAGATTAAAGATGACTTACTTACCTAAAAGCAATGGATCTGAAGAAGAAACCACAGAACAGGCCGAGGAATTGGAGGTGGGAAAACATATATTTTTGCTGGTTTTAGAATCTCATCTTTCTCCAACTTATGGGAATATTTTGATCTTCGCTGTTTTACAGTTGTGATCTGTAGTAAGCGCATCCAGTTTAGATCAGTATGTCTTTTCAAGACCGTAGATGATTCTAATTGGCATTATCACAGCTGCTGCTCCAAATTTGTCCACTCATGCGACTAGTATATGGCATCACATGTATGAAATGATTAAAGCAAACACACAAAAAACCAACCAAAACCAAAACAAAAAACAAACATAAACCTAACCAATGAGTGCTGTTCGTTTCCCTAAACTGGAATAAACAACTCTTAATGCTATTACATTTCAAGAACTTGAGTTTGAGAGTAAAGAGAGGCATGCAGAAGTCTGTCCTCTCATTTCTTAAGAAATACGATGAAACTGAGAGCCAATCTTAGTGGTTTAAAATATAGTAGAACTCTACCTTAAAAAGGTGATGATTTAATAATTTGGTATACTTTTTCACTTTGATAATGCAAATTAAAAGTAGTTAATATTGTGTCTCTCAGCCTGGGTGGATTTTATTGGACCAACCGGATGCTTCTAACCAGCCACAACAGCAGCAGCAGGAATCTCCTCCACTGCCTTCAGGCTGGGAAGAAAGACAAGACATCCTTGGCAGGACCTACTATGTCAATCATGAATTCAGAAGAACACAGTGGAAAAGACCAACTGCTCAGTATGTCTTTTGGGCTGAAGATTCAAGCCTTATATTAATTTTCAATTTTCTCTAGTTGCACTGAAAGCAGGAGGAACTAGAAAATCCACAGCTTTAGAAATAGACATGAGACCTTTCCACATCTGAACGTTCAAACCCATGTGTCTTGGTCATTGACTAGTGATCCATTTAATTACAGAACATCCTTCCTACTCTCTGGAAGCTTATGTTCAAATTGGAACTGCTTGCAGTTGTATGAGATAATATAGTAATGCAGAGGAGATTTTTTTCAGCTCTAAGACTGGTTCTTCCTTCCTAGCAGTGACTACATATTTACCTTGGTGTTTTGTTGGTAGTTTCTTTTGTTTTTATCTTTAACTACACATTTTGTCCCCTGACATATGAATCACAAAAATAATACTTGAAATGCTGTCTGGTTATTTAATTTTACTTAGGCTTCCTGTTCAAATGAATGCTTTTTTTAAAAACAGTTCACATTAATTAGTATAGCTTATGCCTGCTTCAGTTTCTTCTTCCAAAATGAATGCAAGGTATATTTTTCCTGTTGAAAGATTAAACATGACTATAATATACAGTGACATGTTTTTTTCAATAGGGACAATGTAGCTGTAGCAGATATTGGTAACATGCAGTTGGAGGCCCAGCATGTGTTCACTCATCGGCGGCAGATATCAGAAGATACAGAAAATCTGGACAGCAGAGATTCTCCTGAGGTAAAAGCCATATGTAAATATTTCTGAAATGCAAGTAGGTTTTGACCTCTAGTCAAAAAGCTTATTTTAAGTATTTGTAACTTAAAACGACTTATTTTAAAATGTTTTTTCCTTGTTTCTTTTTAAAGAGCTGGGAAATCATAACTGAAGATGAGGCAACATTGTATAGCAATGAGAACCCTCAAATACCTCTACCACAGAATAATTGTGATATACAGACTCATCTTGCAGAAGAGCTGAATACCAGACTTACTACCTCTGGAAGTTCAGCTACTGGCCAGTCAGCAGCCTACACTGTAAGTTATTTCTTCTCATTGTTAAAATTGTGTTAATAAATACTTTGTATTAACTGTTATATTTTTAATTTCTTCTCAAATGTTGAGAATTTAAGAGTAATTTTACTATACAAGCCCATCTAAGCAAACATTTTATTATTCCCCACTTTACTTACATAGAACAGGAATTTCTGCCTGAGGCTGAGGCTTGTGTTAACTATTTTTCAGACTCTAAATCTACCTTTTATTCCAGCATCCTGCTGTGCTGAGTAGTGCTGAAAAGCACAGGCAACGAAAGCTGTCTATAATCATCCTGAATGTTTATTTCTAAGGGAATAGGTCCATACTGGTAACTTCTGTTAGGATAAGTTTAAAGATAACTCATTTTTCACTGGAAGTATTGGGATAAGGTTTTTATGATTTGGGCTGAGTAAACTTGATGACTACATAGCAATAAAAAAGAGACCTCACTCATAAAGTTCTAAAGTCCTTGCACCAGTTATGAAACTTGTCTAACTTCCAGCAGGTCTATTCCACTGACTAATCCAGCAGAAAACTATCCACTTTTTCTCCTCAACGCTGTTTTCTGCTGTTTTAGCAAGTTGAAAGAGCACCCTAGGTTGTCTGAAAAATGGTACACCAGCAAGGGGAAAGCAGCAGGAGTGCACAGCAGTGAGTGAGTCTTTTTGGTGGCAATGAGCAATTAAATAAGCTTAGCTGTCTTGTGAAACCTGACCTTCACAAATGGACTTGTAAACTGATATGTATAAATATATGACTTGAGAAATCCACTATCCATTGAGGAAAGCCTGCAGAGGTGACCCAGACCATATGATGCATAAGATCTCAATATTTAAATGAAATTATCAGCTTCTGTGATGCTGAGGTTGCCATTCTAAGCATGACTTGAAGGTAAATTGCTTGTGTTTTTATAAGATTGTGCAAAGGCATCTCAAGTGTTTCTGGAAATAGTGAAGTGAGAGCCACAAGACTTACATAGTCAGCATCCTATGGATACCAAGAAAACCATTATTTCTGTTTGCTTGGTGGGTAGCCTAAGCGAAGGAAGAAGCAGATGTTCAAGTTATTTGAAACAGGCAGCTAGAATAACTGTCTTGCATTCCTTCACCTCCACCTCTCAAAAATAAATAAAAATAAAACAAACAAAAAAAAAACCACCACAAAATCAATTGTTTTCTCTGAAATATTCAAAGAGGGTGCATGGGTATATAGATAAAGAACAATATGTGAAATAATCTTGAAACTTCTGGAGGAAGATGAAATACAGTTGCTTAATTGTAGCAGGTGATATAAATAGATACAAAAATTGGCTCTAGGCAGAAATATGGGTGCTTATGCAAACTGTAGTAATTGAACCACCTCATTTGGAAAGCTATTATAAAACTAATGTTTTAAATGCCAAAATGCCTCTTGTTAGGGTTTTCAGAGCTTTTTCGAGTCTCTGTATTAATTTTCTTTGAAGTTAGAGTAGGTGCTGTGAACAATGTTACCAGAAGTGTTGAAACATCAGTTTATAAAAATTTTTTTAATGGTTGTTTCAAAACAAGACATTTTCGAGATGAAAACTGTTACAGTTTAAAGTGTAATAATCATAGTTTACAGTTTGCTGTTGTCCTTAAAGCTGCAATAATAACTGATATGTCATTCTTCTCCACTACTTCAAGAACCATTCCAGCAGAAGAGGTAGTCTGCAAACATACAGAGTTGAAGAGCAGCCTGCGCATCCAGTGGTACGTCGTCATCCAAAACACGGAGGCTTGTGTAACACAGAAGTTGGATGATGTAGAACAATTTATTTTAGCTGTGTATAATGAGCTCCTGGCAGCTGCCCTGATAAAATTGCAGATACAAGAGTCTAGCAGGATTTGAGTTCAGTTGTAAAGCTTTCATCCTCTGACTGTGTTTTCAGTTTAACATAGTTTAATACATGGATAGAACTTCTAGATGGAAGTGATTCTCCCATGAAATTTTGTTTTTGAATCATTTATAATAAAAGCTATACCACCGTTCTTATGTTACATTTTCATGGTGATGTTTCAAAGTTATGAGTTCCTAGCCAGAAGTACCAGGGTGGATCAGCCATGTCTAAAGCAGGTATATAAACTAGTCTTTTTAATCCTTTTGGATGAGAGGCTTGAATTAAAAATAAAGAAAAAAAATAATTCTGTCACTTGATACTTCAGTAAGGATTTAAATACTACTTTTCTAATTTTCCAGTCCATGGAAAATCATGGATCTTGTTGATTATATTTTTTTAATTTGATGGAGGAAAACCTTTTCATAGTCAGTTTCATGGTTTTCCTAACTGTTTTTTCTTCTGTTATCATTAATATTTAGTTACTGCCTACTTCATCTGGATTACCGCCAGGCTGGGAAGAAAGACAAGATGAAAAAGGGAGATCATATTACATAGATCACAATTCCAGAACTACTACTTGGATAAAACCAGTTGTACAGGTACTTTCTGTATTCTAATTATTGTTTTCATTCGTATAACCCTTTAAACACCTCACATAATAGGAATAAAGGTTAGAGATCTCTTTGAAATAAAACATTTGAAAGGCATAACCTGATAACGAACCACATAAAACATCTGAGGGAATGCAACTGGAGTTAGTAGCAGTAGTATTTATGGTAAGTCACTCTACAATTAATGTATCAGGAAAGCCTTCCGGAATGTGATAGCTGCTGGGGAAGCCTGAAAAACATCTTTCAACTTAGGTAGCCTAATCTGTGATTGTTAGTCGATGTTGTTGATAAACAAACCTGTCTACTGTTTGGCATTTGATTTATGAAACTGCTTTCATGAGTCAAGAAATATTAGTACCTTAATAGATAAAATACATTGTTCTACAGATATTTTTTATTAGTGTTTTTGTTCTGTTTTTTTTTTTGTCTGTAGATTGCTATGGAAGCAAGTCAGTTGCCAGCTGCACAAAATACTTCTATAGCAAGACAAACACAAGCAACATCAGGTGATTCATCACAACAGTCATCTAATCAGCAGCCTGAAATGGAGCAAGGATTTCTCCCTAAAGGCTGGGAAGTTCGACATGCACCTAATGGGAGACCATTCTTTATTGACCACAATACCAAAACTACAACATGGGTAATGATAACTGCTTTTGTGGACTGAGGTTCTCGTTTATCTCAAGTCAAAGCTTTCCTGCTTTCAGCAAACTTGCATAGATTTCTTCAGTCCCAAGATTTCTTTACTAGCATCTTTATTTAAAAAAACAAAACAAAACAAAAAAAACCTAACAACTCTCCCACCCCACACACACAAGAAGGAAAGAATGACTACAAATGTGAATGTGATTTATTGTCAGCTGGGAAGGTATTTGTGACGCATTTCTCATTCAAGAAAGATAGCTGTGTCATATCTGTTAAGGAACATATATTATTTTAAAAAAATAGCTGCGTAATTTAAAACATCTTTCCCGAGTAGAATCTCATGAATTTTATGAACTGTATTATCACTTGAAAGTTTAGCTTAGGAGGAAAATACTGTGTATGGGAATCTGTTTTGTAAATGTAAAGCATCTCCTAAATAATGCTGCTGTTACAACTGGGATAGCTTATATGCACTGTTAACAGAGGTCAGTTTTGTAATCCTATCTTCCAAAAGAAATCCACTACCTTGAATTTTCACATTCTACAGTGAACAATGCAAATTGCTGTGAATTCCTGGAGCAGGCCAGGTGTAGCTACAGTATGGATAAGAGTGTTCAGCTCTGGTTCTGCTGAGTGGCACCGTTTATCACCAGCCTCTGCTAATAGATGGACTTAAGTGTTTAAAGAGTAGGTCAGTATTACTGTTAGATGAAAGGGAAGTATAGAGAATACGTGCAAATGATTCAAAATGAATTTTAATTTCTTCAGGATTATGGAAAGACATCCCTTAATACAAATATATTTTCTCAACTCCTTCCTCCCCCCCACAAAAAAAAAAAAAACAGATCCAAAACAAGAAACCTTAAACTTAAGCAAACAAACAAAAACAGGTGTCCCAGAAACCATGTGGAACGATTTACTTAGTTATGCTAATACCGATTTAAGGGAAGGATTTTTATATGTGTGTGTATATATATATATATGTATATATACACATAGAAAAGTGAGAGGATTTACATAAATTTGAGTAAAAGATGATGATTGTAAAGTACTGGAAGACTGATGAGCCTCAAGGATCTACCTAGCTGCAGAATATGCAACAAGTATCTTGTTGGTACTAGGCATGCTTTTTACATGGTCATTAACAAAGAGGAAAACAAAGCAAAACAAAACAAACCCTCAAAACAATTTTAACATGCTGATTGGTTTGTTTCCAAAGGAAGATCCAAGACTGAAAATTCCTGCTCATCTGAGAAGAAAGACTTCCCTAGATCCAGTAGATCTAGGACCATTACCAGTAAGTATATAATTTTACTTGTTTGGCAGGTATAACAATTTAATTTAATCTACTACGATCTAAGTTTGTACATGAAAAAAACTGCAGCCTGCTGCTTAAAAAAAAAAAAAAAGCTTTTCAAATAACAACAACAGAAAACTAAATTTTGAATTCCAGTGTTAAGAGTAGATGGGAGGAGCAGGAGGCAATCCCCACAGCTGCTGATCACATTGGGTTCTATGCAAACTGTGTGATCATGAATTTATGTTAAGTATTTCCTTCTTACAGCCAGGGTGGGAAGAGAGAACCCACACAGATGGAAGAATATTCTTCATAAACCACAGTATGTACAAAGTAATATTCTCTCACCACTCATCACCTTACTACTGTTATCTAAGTTAGGGGAAATAATTGTGAAATACCTTGCAGATACCAAGAAAACACAATGGGAGGATCCTCGACTGCAGAACGTGGCAATAACTGGACCAGTAAGTTTTTCTTTATAGCTTTATATATTTTTAAAGAGTGTGATTGACAGAATCCAAACAAACTCTCATCATTTATCAGATCTAGAAGATGAAACTTTGAAGATATTTGAACAAGGAATAATTATTTCTTTAAAAACTTACTAGATTTTCCCTGTAAGTTGTCTTTAAGTACCAGAAATAAAAATCAATTCAAAAAGAAAATGGCTGTAATGGGAATGAAATTAATTTCTAAGTGAAAAGTAATGATCTGGCCTTGATACTTTATCTGAAGTGCAAAACTACCAGGACTAATTGCAAAGATGGTACACATTATAATTATAGAATGGGTTTTAGTGTTCAGCTGATATCTGTGTTTATTAATAGCCCACATTTGTAAACAACCTTCTCTGTCCATGGAAAATAGAGGTGTTTGTAGCCAGGTTTCTCATGATAGAGCAAGGGAAGACTAAACACTACGTAAGTCATCCAAGACATTTTGATCACTTTGATCTTGGCCAGTGGGTGATTTTAGTCGGTTACATCAGCTCATAGTAAAATGTGGGATAAATTCTGTGGAACTGATCAGTACAAATGTTTTGAACAAAGCAGTACTTTACAGATTTTTTGAGCTGTCCGTATATTCATAAATTGAAAATATTCTTGATACTTAGTGAAAAATGCATTCTTGTTTTCTCAGAACTTAAATGTATATGTTTCACAAATATAGACTAGTTTCTTAAATTAATTATTAGAATACCTAGAACACTTCTGCAGTTGTTGGTTTTGGGTTTTGTTTGTTTTTCCAAAGGCCGTGCCTTACTCCAGGGACTATAAGCGGAAGTATGAGTTCTTCAGAAAGAAACTGAAGAAACAGGTTAGTGATCAGCAGCAACCCAGCACAAGGTTAAAAAATGCATGCCCCTAAACAAAAGAAACATAGGCTACGGGGAAAAGAAATTATATTTCTCTGACCTGCTTAGAGAACGTGGAAGGACTGTCTGATTACAAATACATTTGTGAAGCAGCAGCTTGATGAATTTGATTACAGTTGCCATTTAAGCTAACAGTAGGGTTTGTGACTATGAGCCTGAAACCAGTCTAATTGGAAAGCAGAAATTTTAAAAGGTTAAAAACTCAACCTTGAGGTAGACTGTAAACAGAAAAGATTGAAAATCATTGGCATAGCATGTAATAGTTTTCGGAAATCAGAATGTGGAAAGAGGAATTCTCAAAAATAGATTTTGAACTGTTCAGTTAGAAATCTGATCAGGCTAGATGACTAATACATTGTTACAGCCTTAAAATTTCAAGTTTATAAATCCGATCTGCAAATTCTAGTTTGAACTAGCAGTGACCTTTGTATTTATAACACTTAGCATCTGGATATCCAAATAACAAAATATCTGTGGACAACTGCCATCAAATTTAGTGTCCTTGGGGATATTTTATGTAATAGTTGAGTTTTAGTTGACACCTGTATTTCACCTTTAACTAACAAATTTATCTCTAGGCTTTGTAAAACCTGTGCACTTTAAGCTGATGTGTACATCTTGCATAATTACATACACATCTTATTTTCGTAGTCAGCAAGCTTACTGTTTATCCTGATGTTATTATCCCAGTCTGAGAAGTGATAGACTGCTCATGAATCCCATGTAACCAGAGCAATTTAAGAAAGACATGGATTTTAAAGCATACGTTACCATTGCCTTTTAAATGTTGACAACGATGTAAATGATAATTAGGGTAATGATTTAAATTGAGATTGAATTATTGTAGACCTTTTTTTAATCATTTAAATTTGGTTTTAGTAATTGATTCTATAATTGCTTGAACTTTTTTTCTGAAAAAGTGATTTGCAAATAAAAATAGTGCATTTTCTAAAAAATGCTTCTTAGCTTTCTGAAATGATGAAATAGACCTGTATATTTCAGATACTGTGTAAATTTGATATCTAGTAGTGTACCTTATTTTACAGTCTAGAAAATGATGGATAATGTACTCTTCCACCCCAAGTAATTATTTTCTTGTTTGCAACTTGGATCAAGCTGTTGTTTGATGGATATATATCTATACATAGATATATATATATATATGTACACCTAAATATAGGCATTATATTTAAAGAGAGCATTCCTTTATTTGTCCTTTCTTCAGGCATTTCTGCATTCAAAAATTCATTATTTCTATGTAGTATATGACTGGTTCTTTGGAATCTGAACTATACTGAGTTTTATTGCACCGTCATAATGTAGTCATTATGCAAAATAGGTTGAAATTTCCTGTCCCATTTTCACTGAATTTCTCAATTTTGCCTGCAGTAGTTGCTAAAGTGAACTGGCTGAAAACAAGTGAAATCAAGAAAATACTTTGTTCTCATATAGTGATTTTTGTACTTAAGCGATGTTTTGTCTCTGAAAACTCAGCAGCAGGTGTGATCTCCTTGAATATTTTTTAGTTTAAATACTTTCATATATGATAGCAGGGACCTTGTGATTTGTTCCTCCAACTTCAAATTTTAAGTAGGTTGATTTTTATTTAAATATACCTCCCCTTACAGTTAAAGTACTGAATTATATACTGAAAGTGAAATAAATCAGGGAAAAATGTAATGAAATAATTTTATTTATAAACTCTCAGATGCTGTGGCGGTTGTTTTTTGTTGGTTTCTTTTTTCCAGTCAAGCTTAGAATATGATGAATTAAAAAGCTTCCTTACCATGGTGCATGCAGAACACCTGAGCATATGCTATTATTAGTAAGAATTTATTTTAACGTGATTTTCCTGGGATTCTACATCAATAGAACTTAATATCTGAAGCTCTCCATGTTTGAATTTTGTGTAAATAGAACCTCTTGTCAGTCATGTGTTTCCACATTATTTAAGACAAGGATTTGCATGCCACACTTCTGTATGTTTACAGACACTGGTATTTGTTCCATTAATCTGTTTTCCTTTTCATTGCCATTTTTTAGAGTGATATTCCAAACAGATTTGAAATGAAAATTCATCGCACAACAATCCTTGAAGATTCTTACAGAAGAATTATAGCTGTGAAGAGAGCAGATTTCCTTAAAGCAAGACTTTGGATTGAATTTGATGGTGAAAAAGGTTTAGACTATGGAGGAGTGGCCAGGGAATGGTTCTTCCTTCTCTCTAAGGAGATGTTTAATCCTTACTATGGATTGTTTGAATATTCAGCTACGTAAGTAATATAGTTCCAAGAACATTTGAGTACTAGGGAAAGCAGGCTCATTGTATTTCTCGTATGTACTTAAAAAATGGAATTAGTTTAATTTCTCTTCTCTTTTTTTCCTTCTTCCTCTGTTCTCTTCCTCCTAAACTATACTGGAGTGTTTAATTGATAATAACTGAAATACTCTGCATATGCTGGTTTTGCGGAAGAGTACTGTGGAAAGAAAACCTACCTTTTTTTTTTTTTCAGCAGTAGGCCTTTTTATTTTTGCTTGCACAAACATCCACCTGCAGCCATCTACTGCCTGCAGAACAAAGAGGCAGTGTTTAAAAGATAATGCTGAGAAAATAATTCCAACTACTTTAATAGGAGTTGAGCACTTCTATGTGGTGTATCTCTAACTTGCAAATATGATTTCTTTGTGGCGTTATTTCTGCTAAGCGAATAGAATCTTCCATTGAGAATTATTTAATTTTAGATTAGTGATTTACTAATCCAAATATAACTACTTTTTTTTAACTTCATGAAAAGTAATACCTGATTTAATCTGTGATGTCTTTCAGATCTTTAAATGTGGAGCTGTTCCAATTTAAAAAAAAAATTGTGTTTTTGTTTCTTTCCTTATGCTCCCCTCAACTTCAGAGATAACTATACTCTGCAGATCAACCCAAACTCTGGACTGTGCAATGAAGATCATCTCTCTTATTTCAAGTTTATAGGTCGAGTAGCTGGAATGGCTGTTTACCATGGCAAACTTTTGGACGGTTAGTATTTACTTAATATGGTACTTGGATTAATATAGTGCATGTTTTGAATGTTGAGTTACCTACTGTTCAATGTATTTGTTCTTCTTTAAAGCATTTTTTATTCGTCCTTTCTACAAGATGATGCTCCAAAAGCCGATAACACTTCATGATATGGAGTCTGTGGTATGTAATTTACTTTATCGTGTATGTTAGGGTTTCATGTTAAGTTTTTCATATGTGTAGTTAATGACATTGTGAAGATTAAAAATGCATAATTCAAGGAATTTTTGGGATACATGGTTTATGAGACTAAGTTGTACGGGAATTAAAACTTTCAATGAAAATCGGACAGACTTAGACTCTGCTCTAAATTAGTTAAGCTGTATTGAAAACTTGACTAAATGATGTTTCTAAAAATATTTTAGATAGTAAGTTACTTAGAAATAAATATAAGCATTAGCAGCTTTGGAGTCTCCATATCAATTTAAGTTTGTTTGTGTATTTTGATTGTTAAAAATAAATGTATTACCTATACTCCCAGAGACTGAAAATTGTAATTAGTAATAAAGTATTGTCTTTTTAGAGAAAAAGACAATACTTTATTAAATTTAGTCAGTTTCCCTGATAAAGGATCTTATCCAGAGTGGTTTTGGGCAGAGTGATTTTTGTTCAGTCTCTTTGATTTATTACAGTTTTTGCTGTCTCATGAGAATACTGAATATAGTTACTATGTGTTTCTGAGTAATAGGATCATTTTTCTCCTGTTTTTTCTTTAAATACTGTATATCTTAATTTTCATGTCTTAAGTTTCTGTAGTCTTGTCTGATGAAAAAGGGAAGATAAAAACAGGGATGAGAGTCATGAGTCTAAAACACGTGACTTCAGAACATGCTGCGATGTCTCATTGCAGTGTTGATACATGAGATTTCTAGTCCTGAGAATGCTCAGTCTTCAGTTTCAGAAGTCTTTGTAGTTCTGTACAGTTGCAGAGCCTGTGTAACCAATACAGGATTATTTGAGATTGTAGGATTCACTGAGCTGTGACAGAGCCATTTTTAGCTGAAAAGGTGGCAACTTTGTTTTCTATTTACTGTTTTGAAATTGCGGGTTGTAACCTTCTGAGATCTATGTGTCATGCTGCTAATGAGCAAAGGACTTTTTGCCTACTTTCAAGAATTAATTTTCTTTTCATTTTGGTTTTGTGTTGACAATACTCCATGCTAATCAGTGTTGGGTACTTATTGATAGGAAAGTTTAATGATAGCTTCTGTTGTGAAGAGAGACCTTCCTTTTTGTGTATGTCCGTTAGAAGAGACCACTGCTTATAAATGTACCATGTGATAATCTAACCTGCACAGTAGCTGTTTGGTGAAGGAATAAAAGAGGATTTATTTATTCCATTTTTTGTGCCCGATGCTTACAGTAACTGTGCTTTTAAGGAAAGCAATTTAATAACAAACTAAATTTATTTCTCACTGACTCTTGAACTTGAGATATTAACGATTAAATGCAATCATTTTCAAACTGACAGCACTCCCCGTGCACTTAAATTAAAGCAGCCCTTTCCTGAATTACTAGCTTATGCATCCTGTTTGAAGATCTATGGAATTTCTTTATATTTGGTCATTTTGCTTTGACAAGCTTTACTGTAGCAGAAATGACTACATCAAAGCTTTAGAACGAAGATGTGAGGTCAGATGTGATACCTTGAGGGAAACAGATATCCAGGTATCAGCTAGGCATTACGTTAGTTTGTAAACCTGATGTTGGCAAAACCGTTCATACCAGTGTGATGTTTTGGCACCAGAGTAATTAGACTGGCACATTTCTTTTAAAATTAAGTGTGGCACCAAGCACTGAAAGGTTAGCCATCATTGTCCTGCACAGCTGTGATGCTTTAAAGAGGAGCTTCTGTAGAAAAAGAACAGATGTCACGTATCTGGAAAGGGAGTGTTATGTTCCTGTTTCTCATGTCCACATGAGAATACTGATGAAAGTAAATGGGAAAAAAAAAAAAAAAACAGGAGAAAATCTGATCTATACTTCATACTTGGAAAATATATCACATATGAAATGGAAATAAAAACTTAAATATATACACTTAAATAGATATATTTAATTATATTTAATTAAAAAACCACATTCCTCTGTTTTTTTTAAGCTCTACACTTCTCTGTTAAGGCTTAATTGCTAGGTGCTTTCCAATATATCCACTTTTCAAGGTCTTTGAAACGTAAGTCTTCTGCCTTTAGTACTGAGTGAAGTATTTGTTGTTGGGTTTCATGGGCAAATATAATGAAATCGCTACTGCACTCAGTCTGCAAAAGACCAGGATTTTTTTAATTCACTTGTATTTGTTTAAGAAACACTCATTTTTGCTGTGTTTACTTCAGGTAAGTCTCTTGCATTCATTCATTAAACTCATAATTCTCTCCTTTAGGATAGTGAATATTACAATTCTTTGAGATGGATTCTTGAAAATGATCCAGCGGAACTGGACCTCAGATTTATAGTTGATGAAGAACTTTTTGGACAGGTTAGTATGCCCATGTAAAGTAGAGTAGGCAAAACATGAAACAAAACATTTGGCCTGTGAAATTAGTTGATTTTATCTGTATGGTATTAAAAAAACAACAAAAAAATCCATCATTCAGTCACGTTGGTTTGTTTATTCAACTTAATTCCTTTAGCTGGCACATGCTCATCCAGTTCTTTGTTAGTCAGGATGTGATGTGATAAAGGACTTGGAAATGAGCAGAGCCTTCGTATACACAGTATCTTATGCTTTTTTCTTAGTGCTCACATTGAAATGTGGCTGATGCTGTAAATGCAGCTAAGACTAAAATATTGGTAGTCCCATTACATAACCAAGGGGAAACTGATTGTATCTGATTTCCTGGAAAAGATGTGCTCATAGGGAAATGGTTGGAATCACAAGTTTCCCTGAGAGGTAATAATAGGGTTTTTGTTTGTTTTTCTTTAAGCTGAACAAGACAACTGTGGAATAAACCGGTTTGGTTTAGTGTAGAAAGTTGTCCAAGATAGATCACATAGAAATACCACAGGTATTTTGAAATTACAGGTGCTAGGAAGATCTAAGTAGGCTAAATAGCCTTGGAGGCCTAGTGTAGCTAAATTGATTCCACTTAGGAGTGTGAAAAAGTGCATCTGTAATAAATAGAAAATTGGACATTTGTCTACTGAGGTTCTGATGGTATTAATAATCAAGTAATTGATATGTGTATAGATTCATGTATTTACGGGGGGTCACTGCTGAAGTTGTTCTGTAAGTGTTTTTCCTTGATACTTGCAAAACAGACCAGTTCATTGAATGTATAGTTAGTGAAGCCAGTACTACTGAAAATCTGTATGCAAATGGAAGGCATTTATTGTAGCTGGTCAAAAAATAAAAAACTGAGCTTGACATGCTGTAGTCTGGCATCCCTAAATAATGTATTAGAAAAAAAATCTGTTTATTCAATGGCCTCTGAAAGTTGTACTATTTCTCACAATTTTCAAACTCTACGGTCTTCAAGACTTAGCTAAATTACCTAAGATTAACACATGAATTGTTACACGTATCTTATATAAGACCTATTCTATGTACCACATGTAGACCCATCAACACGAACTGAAAAGTGGGGGATCAGAAATAGTTGTCACCAACAAGAACAAGAGAGACTACATTCAGTAAGTAGTGGTCACTGTGCAAGGTATCTCTCTGGATAGCCCTTCTAATGATCAAGCCTATGTGTTGTCTGTATTAACAAAAGAAAGTTGTTACTGTGTGTAAATTGTTTTTATTTTAAATATTCACTTTTTTTCCCCACAGTCTTGTAATTCAGTGGAGATTTGTGAGCAGAGTACAGAAACAAATGGCAGCCTTTAAAGAGGTATAATTTTAAATACAAAAGATTCTTAGAATTTGTTGCATCTAATGTTAAGACAGGTTTTTTAGAAGGTGACATCCTAAAGACCTGTAGATAGTGTTGTTACATGTATAAAAAAGGCAATGGCACTTTGTAACGTCAGCTTTGAATTTTCTCAGACTTGAATTGTTTTGGTAAATTTTTACTGAGGTGGTAAATTCACAATGGAAAATTTGCACATTTCTTAATCCTGGCTGACAGCTTCAGCTATAATGCAAATTTAATGAATTCTGCGTAAATGAAAATGGAATCAGACTAAAAGAATTAAATGGAACTAGCTTGCTTATCCTTATTTGTGTAAGTGAGATTACATATATGATGATCAGAGTTGATATTTCAGTACAGCATGGTAAAGAAACGTGAAATAAGTCAGAATTAAAGGTCCTGCAACCAGACTGTGAATGGCTGATTTCCAAACACCTGTATTTGATGTATTGCTTAGGTTCTGTTTTCTATAACGTAGAAATATCATTTTTTGTAAACAAAAATGCCTAAATAATATTGACTTGGTTTTAAAAACTTCTGTTACATTTTTAGGGCTTTTTTGAACTAATACCTCAGGATCTGATTAAAATTTTTGATGAAAACGAGCTGGAGGTAAGCATCTCACGGAAGAGAAAGCAAATAATAATGAAACTTAATGTTACTGACTTAAACTGTGCTTGTTTTTTTCGTTTATGTAGTTACTGATGTGTGGACTGGGAGATGTGGATGTAGCTGATTGGAAACTACATACAAAATACAAAAATGGCTACAGTGTAAATCATCAAGTAATACAGTGGTTTTGGAAGGTATTACAAGATTTTTATTTTTTTACTTAAGGAAACCTGTTTGAAAGATGCTCCCTTTCAGCCATGCTAGTTTACCATATCATTGATTCATCAGTAGTTGGGTAAATATTTGTATGCTGAAAATCCTGAGAAAGACAGTAAGAAAACTGAAAGAGATGCAGGATAAGACTGTAATACACTACTGATAACTTGCTTTAAAAACAAACAAAATTGAAAACAAACAAACAACAACAACAACAAAAAACTACTGTTTGGGGTTAAATATTATTGTGTAGCTTTTTGTGGCATAGTTACACTGAAGAGATTAGAATCTTCCATTTAGTAACATGCTGGAATTTGGCTGCTAGTTGATAACATCGGGAAACTTCAAAGAAAGTAGGAGTGGAAAGTATGTTGCATAAATCTACTAGCTTAAAGCCTTAATTAAAAGCCTTTCAGCTAAGTCTTTTAATTGTAATTATTATCATACACAGGCAGTCTTAATGATGGACTCTGAAAAGAGAATAAGATTACTACAATTTGTTACTGGCACATCACGTGTACCTATGAATGGGTTTGCTGAGCTTTATGGTGAGTGCTTCAGATTGTATTCACAATTAACTGAGAACACGATATGGTTATTTTAATGATATTTGACTTCAAACACGCTTCTTTTTTTTTTTTCAATTTCTGTTTGAAAATGAGTTCTGAAGAGCTACAAAAATATCCGTTTAACACCGTAGTGAGCATGAAGAAAATTCTGTTATGTAAGATACAATTACAAAGACATGCTGGCATTGGTAGTTAACTTCAGATTCTCGTGAGTTCTGTAACTGCTTTCATCTGCCCCCAAGCCACACCTACACAGATAGAGTATATCCTTACAAACAATTCTGAAGTGGACTACTGAAATGACACGAGTTAAGCATGAGCCAAGAGAGAAGTAGTGAACCCACGGTAGGGAGACTGAAGCAAGCAGATGGCACTGGGGAGCAGACTTCAGTGCTAAAATCAGAAGGCCCACTGTGGAAAGTCTGTGGGCAAGCAGATAGGATGGCCCACAAAGGGTAGGGATGCTTCTTGTGAGAAATCTGTTTTCAGCTACCATCAGCTATTATGTTTTCTACTGGACTACTTCATGAAGGCTGAATTGCAAATGCAAGTGACCGAATAGTCTGACTTGTGTATTTGAGTAAACATTTCCTCCTTTGTAAACAAGACAGTGATTTGTTTATAAAGCAATAGGATTATGAACAAATACCAACCACTATGCATGCTGGTTTTCCCCTCTCTTCATTTTCATTGTGAGTACTTGTGGGTTTTTTTTTTCCATTCCATCAGTGAAGGGGTTGTGAGTACCAGCAAGAAGGATGGTGCCCAGAGCAGAGCCATGTGTCTGCTCTCACACTTGATCCATGGGTACTGCTGCTGGAGCTGCAGCACATGGAACTCGATGGGAATTCTGCTGCCTCTGAAAGTGTTTTTAGACAAATAAAATCCTGTAAGGAATGATAGAAGGAAATGAACGGTTGAATCTCTTAGCCCCTCTCTGCTCAGGGATTATATCCTTGGGAAGTCTTCTGGCTAAGTTACAGTTTCTGTATTTCTGTTTAATCTTAATGAAAAATTCAATGAGCACAGTGCTTTGGTTCTTTCTTTTACAGTCGTTTCTTCTTCACTGTGGCCAGCATGCCACCCCTCACTAAGTCCCAGTAATGCTCACAGTCGCACTAGTACCTGCGTGTATTTGAAGGGCTGTAGGTGGTTCCTCAGCTCTCGGTGTTGATGCATGCCAGAGCCGCGCCGGGGGTTGTCGTGCCCCACGCCTGGGCTGCCTTCGTTCTTGGGGCTCGCTCCTAGCAGGACATCTCCCTCTTGTGGCCACGCCTGGAATTTCTGCTCATAAAAAAAAAAAAAATGCAGTGCAAAATCGACCGAAGTTTGAGAACAGAGACACAAAACAGATGGGCTTTCTGCTATTTCTTGTCTTCCCCCTAGCCCTGCCTCGTATGCCTCTAGTTCATTAGCCGAGTAGGTAAAATACAGGCTTATTCACACCTGGCTGTAAAAAGGGAGTTTTATCTTCGTGTCACAGGGTAGAAAGCATTGTCAGTTGTAGAGCAGCTTCTCTGCTTCATCCTTCTGCCAGGCATTCTTTCAAGTTGCCTTCTCTAACCAGCAAATGATGAACAGACGTGGAGCTGGAGGTGCTCCCACGAATACTGCTATATCAGTCTTACTGACAATATTTTAATGCTAAGTGCTCAGTGTCTGCTCTCATCTATCACATTCATTCACTGTATGTATACAGAGTATAGTTTCCGTGCATTGCTTGGTATTTTCTGCCTTTCTGTGTGTGTGAGCAGTTGTGGGAGGATTTTCTCCACTTGTTTTGTTTTAATTTGGGGATGTATCATTTATTGTGTATTTTGTTGCTTTGTGTTTTTTATGTATCTTGGCTGTCTTCTTCCACATCCACTTCTGCAACTTTGTGTTCGTTAATCTTTTTTGTTGGTGGTGTGCTATGCATATTATTACGTATTATAGTATTATCCTTTCTTTTTATTATGACTGCGCATACTTTTTTCATGCCTCCATAAAACCACAAATGAAATCTTTTTCAATTGACAAGTGTAACTTGTATAATAAAGAAAAAAAAATACCAAAAAACCCATTTTAGAGGAGTCATAGTCACCTTCTCTTTTTTTTATATTGAGTTTTAAAACCAAAAAAATTTCTTAGGTATTGTGTAGAGTACCTTAAGCACTATATTAGCTATATTCATGGATCAACATGTTAGCGTTACTGCTGCTCATCTTTAGTCTGAAACGTGTTTCGCCTTTTCCAGTTTAGAGGCAGAGAGCCACTCCATCTTGGGAGCTTCCTATTTGTATTGATGGTCTCCTTGTAGAAGTGGGAGGGCAGCCACCATCAGAGGTCGCCTCCTGTTCTCTGACACAATAGTGATTCTGTACTAGGCTGTCTTTTTGATATGCAGACAAATGCTTTCAACAGCTTAAGGAAACAGTTACAAAAGGGCCTTTCCATCCACATGGGAAGAGTTGATTAGATTTAAAAAACTTTCAGATGTGTCATACTGTAATAAAGTTGCTGAAAACACAGGTGTAACTGGAGCTGCAGTTGCTAACCAAAAGTTCTCTCAGGTGCATATGTTCATTACACAAGGTGGCTGAGTTTCTGGAGTTGCACATATGGTTGCTGTATTTCAAAAAGTTCTCAGTAACTCTGCTCTGCTGTTGCCTAGGTAAAGGTAGACATTGAATAATTTCTGGTAGGTTTTGTAACTTGGCACATTGTGATAAACATGTCTAAATTTTTACACGAAAAAAATGTGCAGTGTGAAACTGTTTTCCATACAAAGTGTTCAATGCCAGTTGATATCCATACGCATTCAGGTCTTAGACTTGTGACTCTAAGGTGTAAAAGTCTCTTGAAATTAAGATATACCAAGAAATACTTGGAAGTATAAGTAAATTCAAATTGTTGACCGTTCTTGCATACACAGTATTTGGTTTGTACAAAAAGTTCCTATTAAAGTCAGATTTGGATGACAAAAGAACAATGTATTTCATAATTCATAATGATAATGAAAAGAATCACATGAACAGGTGAGAACTGAAGTACTCTTCCCTGCAGGTTCAAATGGACCACAGTTGTTTACGGTTGAACAGTGGGGTACCCCTGAAAAACTGCCAAGAGCTCATACCTGGTGAGTATTTAATTTAGGTAAACTATATCCTTGAGTTAATGATGAAATTCTTAAGAATTTTCATCTGTTTTTCAGCTTTAATCGCTTGGATTTGCCCCCGTATGATTCATTTGAAGATTTATGGGATAAACTTCATCTAGCGATTGAAAATACTCAGGGCTTTGATGGGGTTGATTAAGCCACAGACATAAATTGTAACAGTCCAGTGCTGCAACTTCATTTCAAGGGTTTACAGGTTTGAATTTTCCAGGGACTACCATTGTACTTAGTCACATGAGTATTCAATCTTCATAGTATCACTTGTAAAATAAGTATTAAAAATTCACTAACTTTTGAAAATGTATTTTGCCACTTCCACAGTTTTGTACACTTTGATAATTACTACCATATATACATTGGATGGGCCAGTGCCAAGTAAGTCAAAAGCTAAAACGTTTTTAAACAGTTGCTTCTTACAGTATTTGACAGACTGTCCTGCAGTAAACTACTGAAGTAAAACTGTGAAGAAATCTTTGCAGAGGATGTAAATTTGAATTGCTGCTTTGAGAGAGACGACTGAAATTGTTAGTGAGTTAAAAATATGTACTTCATGTAATGCAATATCACCTGTGCTGCTTCAGGCTATTTGCTACAGATCTGCCCAAAGCACCTTATAATTCAGCATATTAGGTAAAACATTGGAGAACATTTGTTTGCATTATCATCTATCAGTTTGCAGAACGTTGACTTGCTTACAGGTTTTTTTGTTTTATAATTTCTGTTTCTAACTCGCTTTTGTTAAGACTGTAACAAAGTTGGGACTTTTTATAAGACACAAGCAGCATAATTCTGAATAGTAATGAGAAATTATATCTTTTTTTGTCTGAATTTGTATACTGTTGTTGGTTTATTGAGTGTTCACTTTTTTTGATAAACTTGTCGTTCAACAATGGATAATGTTTTCAATTCAGCCTTTTTGCAACAATTTAATCTTAAAGCAAAATTTGTATGAGTATCACAGAGTATTAGTTACTGGTAGTTAGAGGCCTTTATTATCCATTCTTGCAGTATTGCACTACATAACAATAAAGAACATGTTTACAGGGTTTTCTGGGCCAAGTTCAGCGGTCTGATGTGTGCAAACCTCTCAGAAGTATGTGGGAGTTTTGCACATGCAACCAGGGGCAGAATTTGGTTCTTTAATATGTTTACAGGTTATGCTAATTTCTATAGCTGCATTTTTATATTTTTTCTCCACTGTTAGTCTAGAAACCAAATTTGTTAATACAGTATAACCAAAGTCATAACCAACAATGTGCAATTTATTGTAGATCAACCTGTCATATAAATATTAGTTTGATTTCTTTTGTAAATGTGGGTATTATTTTGTATTGATATTAATGCTTTTTTCTTTGTTTGAGCAAGTGCTGGTTAAAATGATTAGTCAACAACTTGATTCTAAAAGAAAAAAATTGGTTTATATACCCAGCTTGCTGTAATTTGAACATTTTGTTACCAATGTGATCGGAGGAAATGACAGCGTCTAGCTTTGGCTAGCAAATTTCTGTTTAGTCAGTCTTCACAAATATGCAAGAAGGTATTGTAGCACATCTCTCTATGAAGATATGTAAATTATGTAACTTGTAATGGGTCTTAAGGGATATTTAAAATCCCAGTTTGTTTTATTCTTTGACTAGGTTGCTAGAGCTGAGAATACTACATGTAAATAAAGGTAATTTATACAGATTTCCCAAATCTATATGCAGTTTTGTAAAACACGAATGATATATCAGTAAATCTGTATAGATTTGAATGTAGCAGTATTTGTTGCATACTTTAAAGTATAAAATAAGCATCGTGAAAGCAGTAAATAAAAGTTTATTCTGATAAGTTGTGACTCAGTTATTTGAAGTGCAAGCTGGTAATCTTGAAATAGTAAGAATTCGTTGAATTTACTACTGTTAAGTACACTGTGAGCAATAGTTCCACCATAATACAGTAGTGCATTTATATAGCTGTTGAAGTACAGAAATACTGTTTTTCAGACATGCTGTCTTTAAAAAATGTTTTCATAAAAGGATAACTGTGGATAACTACAAGCCTTCATTGTATTGTCAGCCCAGAAACACTGCACAGCAGAGAGGCAAGGGTCCCACAGAAACTCCAGCTGACTGTCAAGCTCAGTTCAACCTATGGGAGCACCCTTCTCAGCTGGTCACAGGCATGCAGCTGACAGACATCAGTGGTGAGTGCAGCAGGGGAAATAAAAGAGCCCTGAAATTCTGCTCCCAGACAGCATGGATTGCACAGCAGTGGTGGGGATGTTCTACAGAGGTTGGTCCCCAGTGCCAGCTCTGGGAAACACCCTGGTGCATGGGAGGGGGCTTGTTGGGAAGGATGCTGCTGCTAGAGAATGCCTGGTGTCTCTCCCAGGAGCTGAGGACTTGCTCGCCTTACCTGTGGGAGCTGTGCTGTGAGCACAGTGCTGTGCTGCCCAGTTCAGGAGCTACTGGAGAAGGGAGCAGACTTGTAGCATCAGGGAAGATGAACAGCATAACATAACCAGGATTTTTGTGGAGACCTTGTGGTGGAGGCAAGTAATCAAACCACTCAGTGATCATAAGAAAGGGAAGCTGAGTGTCATAGATGGGCAGCTGCTGGATGGAGATTCCCAGTGTGGACAAAGCTGGTGACTTCAGACAGTAGAAGAAAGGCTTCTTCACCAGCCTTAAGTATGAAACTTCAGAATTGTTTTGATGCTGTTGGAGACAAAGGAACAAGGTACATTACGGGAGGGTTCAGAGCCAGTTTAAAGCTGGGGCTTTAAACTAGGTTTGTTGAGGGATGGCAATAAGAGACTGTCAATGAGTGTGAGAACAGGGGTCAATGGTGCTAAGTACTGGGGCAGGGTGATAGGAGATAGTCCTTGTGGAAGTCACCCAAGGATGAAGAGGGTTCACCTCACGTGCCTGAACACAAGTGCAAGCAGCCAGGAAAAGACCAGGAGGAGCGAGAACTCTGTGTGCAGACACAAAATACAATGAAGGTGTGATGGGATGGTACATGTGGTTGCAGCTGCTTGGATGGAGGGAGCCCTTTGGAAGGGAGTTGGCAGGCTGATACAGAGCTTTGTGATGTAGGGCATAAGAGACACCACAGCAGGTAGCATCCCACTGGGGAGTTGAATTAAGTTAGCCAATTGTCGTGAAGAAGTGGGTAGAGTTGTCTTGAAGCATCTCAAGGAACTCCAAGGTTGCAAATCATGGTTATTACAGGAGACTTTAAGCTCTCTGAGCAATGCCAAAAGACCAGTGCAAGGAATCTAGGAGGTTTCAGAAGGGAATGAGAAACAACTGAACCGGTGCTGGACTGGCCAACCAGGTTGATACTCTCCTGGATCTGCTGCATGTCACTTTTTACTTGTATTTTCCCTCCTCCCTGTTCCCAGAAATACACTCAGACTGGGAGGAAGGGGCTAACTCCAAAGATCCAACTGAGGTTATTTAGCAAAGTGTTTCACCAGAAACACTGTTACTAAGTATGGTTCTGTGGGCCAGCTGCTGACCCCTTATCATAGTTACACAGATTACACTTGATAAACACACTTGAAGCAGTTCACCTCCCTAACAATTTCATTACTCTTGACACCCAACAGTACCAGATGACAGTAAATCAGGAAAAATTTCCCAGGTAGGTATGAGGTAAATGTACTGATTGGTTGATAAAAGAGTGTGTTGTATTGATATTTACGAAGAGTTCTTGTTTAAATTTGGTTAAGAAGTGTAGATTTAAACAAGATGCCAACTGCAGAGTGGAGGCTGGAGCAAGGGTGAGGATGCCCATAACAGAAATACTTTAATGTTGTTTTAAACACTGGACTGAAAACTGATAGATGTTTTTAGTGTTTGTTTTCTCTGCTGCTCCAGGGCTGAGAGCTGTAAGTGTACGAGTTCATTGCCATTGATCATGGCCTCTGCAAGCAATTATTGATTCACGAGAATCTAATAGAATCTGAAAAATACAAGAATCTGGCCTGTATGTAACCTTTTCTTGTTTGATGAGGCTGTGACCCCTGGCTGGTGCCTTCCTCAGCAGTTGTTATCTCATCTGTTTGACTTTGGTTTTCAGCAATGCAAAGAGCCCGAGGATTGGCCAGGTTACTCTGAGGCCTGGAACTCCTGCTCCCTCTGAGCTGAAGCTGCTGAGCACCCTGAGCGGTGCCGCTCGAGGTCACGAGATGGCGCCTCCCGCTCCCAGGCTGCACGCGGGCATGCAGCATGATTCCTGTCTTTGCCTGAATGTATTTAGTCTAAATAAGGGAAAGTGTGTTTGAGCTGATTCTAACTCAAAGCCAGCTTAGAGCACTGTGAACGAGGCTTTCTTACATTGTCATCCAATAATTTAAGTATTTTGGTCTTTCTCTAAAATTGTCCTTCTCTACAGTTTCCCATTTACTCTAAGGACTGTCACGTGTAAATGCCTTGTGGTGTTGTGTTACAGAAATGAGACCTTAGCTATGGATAAGAAACATCTAACAGCAACTTAAAATTTGGAGAGAGACCCGTGTGTTTTTTTCCCTTCAAAATTAACTTCCCTCAGCTGACAGTTTTTTAGGCTGGGTTTTAGTTATCTCGAATCTTTCGTTTTTCGTTAAGTGGTGTAGCTGATTCCTCAGTGTTCTTCCTGTGCGGTGAGGCACAGCTGTGGGTTATTAGGGGGTTAAACAATAATTTCTTCTAAGTGCAACTGAGGCTTCACTAGTGCTGCTTGAAGGAGACATGACGTAAAGGATCTTTAATACTATTAGTAAGTCACGACTGTAATACAGTAAACTTTTTTCCTAGAGAAGGGGTCGAGTGTAATAATTTTCCCTCTTTATTTTATTTTTTCCCTCTCTAACCTCATTGTTTCATACATAAACTTACTTTGCAAACTACCTGCTGCTTTGGTGTTTGATTTTTCCTGTAAATCCATACCATAGTTTTCACACCGTTTCAATAATTGACTGTGTTCGCAAAAGTCTGCGCATTTCCCATTGAAATCCGCAGACTCTCTGGCACACCTTCAAAATGAAACGTGACCTGGATCGGCGCAGTTTCCTTTTTCCTTTTGTTCTTTTTTTCAGTGTGACTTAAATGTTACTTAGCAAATACATGATACTCTTACCAAGTCCCCAGAGTGGAAATTACATCATTACAATGAGAACATACTAAAACACGTATGAAATATTTAGAACTGAAGATGTCTGCTTTTAAGTAATGTTTCCATTTTACTTATTCCTTGTGTGGTCAAAAATAGCATAGATTGTTAAAGCAGAAGATTCATCTCTTTTGTATGTCATTGCTCAGAATGTCTGTTTATTTGTGTTTTCCTTTCTGTTTCTTGTTAATTAGTTGGTTGTGGCGCTTGGATTCTTCACGTAGGTCATAAATCATTATCGAATGATTTTCTTTGTATGAGATTCTGCTGGGAGGGGGCAGTTTATTTTCATATCTCTCCTTTTTAATGAACTGTTTGTTTCAAGGAACCAGCACTCCTTTCTTAGGATGTGAACCAAGAGGAGCTCACATATTTATCTGCAGTGAGACCACCACTAGCAACAAAAACGTCTACATGTTCAAAAGGCAAACAGCACCTACCATCTTTGTTGTTGTAAAGGAAGATCAAGCATCTAACTAGCTGCTGCATTGCTCTACACAGCTCACAAAATCAGCATGTGAGAAGCAAGCACAAGCTTTGGTACTCTTACACTAAGTCATTTTTCTTTGAAGTAGAGACTTAACTGCTTTTTCTGTGTGAGATGTGTATCATTAGCACGCTAATCAGAATACAAACAGCTCGAAAAGGGGATAATGAGGGAGAACTTGTATGTAATACTTGTTTTACATCCACGTGACTCTGTAGAAAAATGTTTTGTTTCGCTGAGCTGTCCTTAATTTGAGGTTTCTTGCTTAATGAGACTTCAAACAAATTCTGCATTGTGGGTTTCAGGTTTTCATCCTAGAGAGAGGCTTGGGATTTCAGGGGGAGGGGGATGGCTTGAAAAACCTGAACAAACATTAAGTGAGTATGCCTCTTGAGGAAAGACAGATAAGGCAGCCTTCCTGGATGTGACAGCGTAGAACTTCCAGCTGAAATATACTGCAGACTAAAAACATGCATTGCAATTTGTGTTTCTTAAGCCCTTTTGAGTGGAAGTTAAATCTAATGAAAAATGTGTTCATAATTGTCTCATAGCTTTCCTGATATTTTCTACAAGTTGAAATATTTCTGACTTGGATTTTCCTTTGAGGGCTGCGAAGTATGACCCTTTGGAGGCTGTGAACACACATGTCCTACTACACACTGCTGCTTGGGAGCATGTAAAATGCTAAAGGTTTAAATCAAATTGCCCTGAGGAATGGTTACTGACCTTTTGAATGCAAAGCTGTCAAAACCTTCAGCTAGACATCGGCTAGAGAAGAACACTTACGGCAGATCAATGCAAATTAGAAAACAATGTGGTTCTGACTTTTGGTAATTCCTAGTTAGTAAGAAACAGCTCCTGTGCTCCAGCAGCTCTGGAAACAAACCCAATGTGCTTAGGAGTTGCCATGAATAACATGTAATAGATGTTTTTGTTGCTTTTTTCTTTTTTTTTTTTTTCCAGGGAAAGGCTTTTATAATCTACTTAAGAAATTAAAAGTTTTCATTAATTGCCAAATCCTGATATAGTTATCTGAGCAGGACGCTTCACTGACTTCAAAGGGATTTTTGTCTGCTTAAGGAATGCAGGGTCAGGCCCTTAACTAGTGATAACTTTCTTCAGTGGGTTGTCAGATATGACGAACTATGCCACTTCAATGGAGGTTACCCTTGCCGTGCCATGCCATCCCTTTGTCCTGAAAACCAGCTTTCTTCACTTGCTCAGGTAATTGAGTTTCTGGTTGGTTCCTATGTAGAGCTGGAATGACTCCCTGCCTGAAACTGCTTTTTCTGTGAATATAATTTCTTTATGATGAATAACAATAGCACATTATTTTCTGGTTATGATATATAATAAATCTAGGTAGGGGAAATGTTTGACAGATTTATGACTTCTCCCATTTTATGAATTGCTGCCCAGCAATTAGTCGTCCATCCTTAATAGTTTCATTCCTAATTAGTTCTTTCTGCACTATTGCTTGCTACAATGCAAAGTTTTAAATGAGTGCCTTACTTTCTGTGTCGACTTACAGAATTGGACCAAAAAGAATGCATCAGGAAACTGCACGTTCATATGTTGAATTTCAGTCCAGTAATTACAAGCATCCCCTTGTGTGAACAGTGTAAGCAGTCATATATATCCTGTACTGAAGACTCACTGATTAATTATTTCACAGGTTGGTAAAAATAATTCAGCGTGCTTAATAGGAATGTTACAGCTGCTCTTCTGTTAGTGTGATTAAAAGTTAGCTATTAGAAAATTGGAGGTGCTGCTTCACCTAAGGCAAAAGTAATAGTTGAGCTCTATTAACATGGAACTAAAAATTATGTCTCATTTTCAAAATAATTCATTTTTACTGTTCTACACACTGGGATTCCAAAGTCTGTTAAGACAGTAAGCACTTCCAAAATCAAATTTTCACTTACATAGGTGTCCACAGCTTATTGAAGTGCAGTAAAAAGAAGTTTGAACATATTCACTGGTATTAGGAAAGCAAACGTTTCAATCATGTAAATACTTAAAAAAAAAAAAAAAAAAAAGTCTAGTTATGTCATTAAGTTTTCAGGTGTAAACAGGCTGGCTCGATTGATCTCTCCGTGTAGGAAGAAATTAATCCTGATAACGTTCTATGTAGTGTAACAGCTGAACAGCTCAGTTGGTCGATGTGGGGCTACAGCTGTAGAAGGAATGGGATGAGATGGAGGACTAGAGCTGCAGCATCCTGCCCTGGGGGTGCTAGCAGGGTCGGGGCTGTGGCTCACTCAGGGCACCACTCAAAGGGCATTTGTCTGTCTCTGCCTCTCCTGAAACTGGTAGGAATTTCAGTACCCTCCTCGAGGGGAGGATTTGGATGGCTCTCTGTCTGTTGAGGATTTTCTTATCTCTTGCTAGGCTTACAGCATCATGCTTCAGATGCTGCAACAGCTTCTGCTGAATGGGATGCCGCTGCAGTGTCAGGCACTTGTGTGGCCTGGTCCTCTGCTGCGCACATTTGGCCAATTTCTCTCACTCACTTAGATGGAAACTCCTCATCGCACACAGTTTTTTTTCCTAGTTACTTAGGAATAACTTTTTGTTGTGCGTATGCTGCTGGAGAGAGTGCAATGGAGGGCTACAAGGATGATGAGGAGCTTGGAGCATCTCCCCTATGAGGAAAGGCTGAGAGTCCTGGGGCTGTTCAGCCTGGAGAACAGAAGACTGAGAGGGGTTCTTATCAGTGCTTATAAATATCTAATGGGCTGGAGTCAAGTGGATGGGGCCAGGCTCGTTTCAGCAGTGACCAGCGAGCGACAGGATAAGGGGCAACAGCCACAAAATGGAACACGGGAAGTTCCATATGAACATGAAGGAAAACTTCTCTACTGTGAGGGTGACAGAGCACTGGAACAGGCTGCCCAGAGAGATTCCGGAGTCTCCTTCTCTGGAGATACTCAGAACCCATCTGGATGCTTTCCTGTGCAACCTATATAGGGAACCTGCTTTATCTGGGGGTTTGGACAAGAGATCTCCGGAGATCCCTTCCAACCTCTACAGTTCTGCAAGTCTGTGATTCTGTATTTCATATGTGTCTTATTTGCCCAATACAGCAAGTTCTGCCACCAGCCGGCATTCGGCTACTTTGACCTTCCAGAGGCATCTGAACATAAGTGGCAGCGAAATGTTATTTAGATTCTAGCAAGCATAATCCCAGGGTACACTGGATAGCAGCATGGCTGAAACCAGGTTCTACTACTGGCAGCCTTAACTGCTGGCTGTTCTCCCGGTCTCTGTACTAGGCAGGCACATCTCTCTGGACCATATGCTGAACTGAACTAGGGACTTGACTGCGGTAAAAAAAAACAAATTTAGTTTCCCTCACCCCCATGTTACTCCCATCAGGATCAGTTGCACCACCTGATTCCTCACTTGGCCAAGGCAGCCATCATGCCCCCCTGGTGCAGGCACAGTGCCTTGCAAGTGCTGCATTGCACCAGCCCAGGGCTGGGTGCTGGTTGCTGGCTGTACTGGTGGGGACAGTCTCCCTGTGTGGCCGTGCTCCTGCCCTTCAGCACCCACTGGCAGGGCCAGGCAGAGCCCTGAGCCAATGGGGTAGGCTGCTCCGCATCTCCCCCGGGCCACACAGGGCCCTGTGCCTTAGCCCCTGCCTGCTGCCCATGGCTCCCCTGCAGCGCTGGGCAGAAAGCTCTTCCCGGCCTCCAAACAATGGGAAGCCCCATGTGCTCCCAAGTGATTCCAGCAGCCCAGCTGAGGTAAAATGCCGGTGGCTGCAGCTGATGGAGGTGGTAATTTCAGCATCAAAATTACAACCCCCCTGTGCTGCCCAGCTTTTGGCTTCCCTCAGCCCAGCCCCCTCGCTCGCTCCTTGCACTGAGGTGTTGCCTTTAGCGGTCTGGCCTGAATTCTTGATGAAGCCATTCTGCTGCAAGTCACAGCTTCGTGTGGCCCTTCAAACATCTCAGTCTCCATCCCCAGAGCCGCATTGTGCACAGGGGTGCTCGCAGGATGAGCCTGCTTGCTTGTGAGGGGGAGGAGGTGCTGGGAACATGCCTTGAAGGCTCCCAATCTGTTTATCTTCACACTCCTGAGAGGTGATCGCTCTCCCGTGACAGGGCAGTGCACTGAGGGAGCTGCGCTGGCAGCAGGGAGATAAACTGGTGGGACACAGGCTGCCCGGGCCAAGTGGCCTCTCCTTGACCAGCAATCCCTTATGTCTGTGGGAGATGAAGTGGGACAGGAGCAGCAGGAAGCCTCCTCCAGTCCTTTTTAGTAGTTCCTCAGAATAAATTGTAGATAAGAAGAAAGACAGCTGAGAATGCAAAGACAAAGAAAAGAGCTGCAGCCTTTCACAGCAAAAATGAGTAGGTACCTGCAGTGAGGTATATTCAGTGATTGATAGTTGGCCTCTGACTTGCTTTGTTTTTTGTTTATTTTATTTCCAGTAATTGTTTCCTGATTGCAAACATAGAGAGGAAAAAAAGACAAACGATTTGCATGTTTCCTGTTGTAACAGCGGAGTGAAGGTAACTTATACGGGGATGAAAAGAGACCATATTTCATGCCTGTTGCAAAACAAATAGCTGCAGAACAGTGGGTTGTCATGCTAAGCGAAAAAGACGCTGACAAAAAGCTGCCTCTGTCTCAAAGGTTTGAGAGATTCCTTTGTAGATTCAAACACAGAAAGTGGTAACCTAGGAGATATTCTCTTTCTGTCCATTTATTCTCAGCCTGTAACTTATGTTGTTGACCCTGTGTATTAATGTTTTGATTTATAGAAGATAACGTCATAGTACAGTACTTCAGTATTTTCAGGATTTTGACTTTGTATTTGTTGGAGAAATTGTTGAGGGTGGGGACTGTTCGGAGCCAGTTAAAAATGTATGCATTACAAATGCAGCGTATGGGGCAGCTCTCCACCTGCTGACTGTTTCTGTTCTTCCCTGCAATGTTCATGTATGTATAAACCCCTATTGAAGTTATTCCATATATTTCAGTGCACCAACTCTATAGCTGCTGCCCTGTGCTAGTGCTACCTTCAGTAGCATGGTGCAATCTTTCCTGATTGTACGTTCATTTTATGCTATGAGCGGGAGGAAAACCAGGAGGAATCAAGTCCTCCCAGGGAAAAAAAGGAAGAGGTTTCTGGTAGGTCGGGTGTCTGGAGGAGCTCACTGCAGGCAGGGCAGCACTGGCTCTGGCGTAGAGCTGGGAAGAGGGAGCATGGAGCTGTGGGACACCTAAATCCCACAGTTAGAGCTCTGCACTGTGTGTAAGGGGAAGAGTGCACCTGGCATCGGGTATGCTCTTAGGTGCGTACCCTGCCTATGCAGCTGTGGCTGCTTGGTGTGTTACAAGCATCAATAAGAGGTCCTCTTCTCCTGCCCAAACTCATGGCAGAGCCCATCTTTGCTCGTGGTGTGACAGGGAACCATGAAGCAACATGGCTAAGGCACACCCCTTGATTTGGGCCAGCAGATCAGTATTGGAAAAGGTGGCTGGAAGAAAAAAAAAAAAAAAGGACTAGTGTAGCAAATAATTGGATTTCTTCCACTTTGGTGTTTGTTGGTTTAAAACCATATGAGATCTGTGTTAAAATCCCTCATCACACAGATGAGGTGTGCTTTTTCCTGTACAGGAAGGCTCCCTGGAGAGAAAGTTCATTAGCATCCCAAGGGCTCAGCCCAAGGTATGTTTGCCCATCTGCTCTGGGAAGGAGTGAATCTCCTTTGAGAAGACAGCTGAGATGGTAACTGTACGCGGGTTCGGAATGAAGCAAGAAACCACTAAGTGACCAAATGTGCCGAGAGCAAACATTTGTATGGTGAGTCTTAATGGAGCTGGCTTAACATATTGTAAATCTGTGAATACAGTTGTAATTGGATCAGGAGTTTGGCATGAGCAACAAGGAAGTGGCCAGGCTTGCCTCTAGTGACACCAGATCAAAAAACAGTCGGAGAAAGAGCTGTAAGGAAGAAAGGAGTTTCCATAAGCAGAAGAGAGTGACAATGCACCAGCAGCGCTGCAGATGTGGCTGCCATCAGCTGGGTTCTGAGGGCTCGACCAGCTGCATGCAGAGCTGAGACAGTGCAAATTGCTGTAATTCTCCTGCTATTAATAGGGCTCTGGCAATTACCACTGCTCTCAGGCTGCTCTGAGAGATGTCTGCAGTTCCCGTATAGTGGCAGCTGTACCAAAGTGGCTGTCCTGTCCTCTGTCCTGGGTGCTTCTGGCTACAGCCCCAGGACCAGCCAGGATGTAGCAGTGGGGAAGGGTTGAATATGCAGGCTAGGATTAATGGGGCCAGGAGTTTTGACGGTTTGGGTGTTCGTATGTTGGTTTAAAATGAGATTTGGGCTCCAGCTTGAGTGCTCTTTGCCCAGGCCAAACACTGTCAGTGCTGCTGTGATGGCCTTTCCCAGAGCACCAGTATGAGACAGCCAACGCTGTGCTATTCCTTCTTCTCAGGTTTCTGAACTGAAATGAAGGCTGAGCTGAACTGCTCAGTGCAAAACTGACCATGGTAATAGTGGACTTTTATCTGGTTCAAACTGCAAGCAATGTAAATGGTTTAAAACCACAAAAAAAAAAAAAAAAAAAACAACTTGCTCCAGCCTGGAAGAAAACAACATTCTCCATCCTTGGCCTGGATCTGTGCCTTGTGGCTGCAGAGATCTTGAAAAATGGAGTTCACTGAGGGAAAACCCATTTCCAGGTGAATTTTCAGTTTCTTTCCTTTTCCTGAGACTGCTACATGCCATCCCAGTGAAGAGTTCTGACTATTTGCTTTCATTCTAGAGATGTTGGCAACACTTCAAAGTCCATGAGCATCATGGTCATGAGACTTCACTGACTGTCGGAAAGTCCCTGTCTCTCCTTGCTGGCTCATAACATGACCAAAATTCTGGACTTTGCAGCCCCACCCCATTCAGCAACCACATGCACAGAACACTGGAACAAAGATTTGAGCTGGATCAGTTCATGTCAGTCTGATATTCATAATCTTTCTTTTCAGGAAATGTGTAAACTGCACTCGTCAGGGCTGAGGCTGAGGGTGTAGTGCAGCATAAGCTAAGTCAGGTAATCTGCAAGCTGCACGCTGTTATTCCAGCTGTTGGGAGCTCTTTAAAGAGAGCTCTTACTACTGGCTCAGGTCTGAAGGCATTGAGGAGGTCACTGCTGAATTACTGCAAGATATTATTGCTTTGAAAGATGTGTGCATCTCACTTACAGACTCAAAAATCAGAGAGAAAGCGTATATGGACCTGGAAAGAATGACAAAATTAGGAAGTTTTTCATAATTTCTCACATATGCCAAAAGTAAAGATCGAGACAAGTGAAAAAGACTGTGTTGATGAGAGGAGAAAAACTGCTGCCCTGGAGCAAAGTAGGCATGGATTTGTTTGTGTTGGCTGGCATTATCTTGTACCCTCCAGACTGTCATTGCACCTTTCTCAAGATAACGATTCTGCGAGGCTGTTAGCCAAGGAGATAATTGTGTTTATTGGCTCCATACTTACTAACATGGTGGATTTGACAAAGTTATGGCTGGCAGTGCCTTTAAACTGTGGCTGAGTGGGTTTATCAGCCAGTGGTGAAATATGAATTTAGATACGTTATCTCAAGTCTGCACCATCTCTAAGGCAATTAATTACTGGAAAATGTGTTAAGATTAAAAACATCTGACAAATGAGGGAGGGAGAGTTTATGCTGATCTGGTCACAGCACTGCTTTATTCTAGTATGGAATTTATTTGGATTGCTCGAGAGAAATATGAAAATGGAAATACTGGTGTTGCTTGCAGCTGCCCAGACATGGGCACAACGAGCGCTCTGAAGGGACGCACTATTCTTTGCTGATCCATTTAAAACAAATACTGCATTTGATCTCGTGAGCCAGAACCTCCTGCTGGCACAGCACAGTCCAGGGAGACAGCGAAGCAGCGTCAGCGCAGCAGCAGGACGCGGCAGTGAGCACGGACGACGCGGTGAATGGAACCGGCCCACAAGTGGGGACACAGCTCTCCCTCTCCTCCCTTTCAGAAAGCATATTTGCCCCGCTGCCCACTGCAACCCCTGCCTGCCCTGACCAGGACTGGTGGCTGGGGCGAGGTGTCCCTCCCCACCAGCATGGGATTGTGCTCTGAGCACTGCTGCGCCGCTGTGATTCTTTTGCCTCAAACTACGACGCTAAGCACCCGTGGCACTCTGTTTCTGTGTGTTTCCTTCAGTTTGGTGTCTGCTGGGGGGTCCCACTCAGCCCCGGTGCGAGCGGTGCCCCCAGGCCCGGCCAAAAAGTCTTCCACGGGGCGCTGACCCCCTGCCTGGGGGCACTGCTCTGCTCTCACAGTGGCGATCGCTGGAAGCAATACATCACCTCGGAACAGATCAGAACCGCGTCTCAGATTACATCTGCAGTAATGGGAAATCCATACGGAAAATGAAGCCCACTGATAAATATTTGGTAGTTACTCATTGAAAATGACTGCGCTTTTGTATCACAGCATAAACGTGTAGTACTCCTGGACCTCCATCAGACTGTCTCAAAAACACTGATTGGATCTATTTGTTTACTTTAAATGCCTCGGCTATAGAATGCTCTTAATATCATCTATTCAAATTGAGTGAGAAGAACTGCAGAAATATTAAATGCCATTTGTGTGGTTTATTAGCATTATTTGGGAGTGTTCCATTTGACACCCCAAGAGTTTTGCACACGTCCTCACTCTGACTGTGCTGTGAGGTGCAATGCATTCCTGGAGCATCGTGCTGCACATAATGCTCATTAACTTCTGAGGAAACACCCCAGATCTTTAGGTGCATCCTACATAGTTCAAAGATAATACCTAATTTAAGACACTGTCAGAAGGGGAAATTACAGATAAAACTACACAGAATGTTTTTGTTGTTGTGACTGCAACTTAAGCCCTTTTTTTACCTATTTACCCCAGTGTTATTTGCTTGCCCTGGACCCAGTGCAGCGCTGAGCACAGCAGCGGTGCAGCAGCAGAGTGGGTCACGGGGTGCCATGCAGATGCTGGCAGGGTGACCATAGACCTGCAGGCCTCAAACCTCCCCATCAGTGTGTTTGTCTTCAAGCAAATCTTGAATTCAAGTTGAGTAGGAGAAAGTACAAGTTATGGGATGGGTTGCAGACAGGTGTGAGCTCACCACAGGCAACACTGAACTTTGTTCATAGGCAATTTATTTTAGGTTATTTTTGAGCTCTAATAAATTATTTTTATTTTGTTGTAGTTCACACTCTTGTGTGACTGGATAAAGTAAAACACCGAGGAAGTTTCAAAAGGACCGGGCCAAGTGGGTCCTGATGCTGAATCTGCTTCTATTTGGACACCAAAATGATGGACGTGCCATTCTGCTCTGCGAAGTGAGTGTGAAAGGGCACGGGCACCTCTTGGGTAGCTGTGATTTGCATGCACAGCTTGTCTTTCCTAATTACCTTTCCTGAAAACTCATGCTGAGGTCAAAAAAGCTGAAATCCTATGCTCGTGTATTTTTGACGAGTAAGAAAGGGGATGGAGGTGAACTATGGCTGGCACCGTGTCTGCACAGCCCTGCCGTTCCGTTGGCGGCTTTTAGCAGAGTCAGGAGCTGAGGTCGTACTCCGGTGATGATGCAGCAGCAGGACGGGGTTTGGCTGCCGGCTCCTGGGAGCTTTGCAGCGCTGGCAGGAACACAAAGCAGTACAAACAGCAGTACAAACTGCCCGTCCCTGCCGTCAGCAGCTCTCACAATGAACGCAAACAGGGGGCAAATCTGCTGAGTAAGAAGATGCCTTCCCTACAGGGTAACTTTAGAAACGATAACTCTGAACAGAAAAAAAGAGCTTACAGTCCCTATTTCCAAACCAGCTGCCAGCGTGGGGTAAGATCCCGGGTGAAGCTGAAGCTAACCACTAACGGCAGCGTTTGGTTTGATGACGGCCGTCGGGTGGCTGCGATCAGCCCGGGCTGGGGCAAGGACTCGCTCCCGGGCCGCGTGCCCGCTCGGCCGAACCGGGCGGCACTGCACCTGCACCGGGCACCGCAGGAGTCGCTGCCCGCCGGACGCAGTGCCGCACGCGTGCCCGGCCCGGTTCCAAATGACGACGGCCCCCGCGCTCGGCCCGGCTTTGGAGGGCTCTCGGGGCGCGGTGGGGGTGGAGGCGGTCACCGCACGGCGCGGCCGAGCAGAGCGCTGCCCGCGGGGCCCGGCGGGGCGGGGGTCGCCGGAGGCGGCCCAGATGGCGCCGGCTCCCCCCACCTCTTCCACCGCCCCTCGTGCGCGGGCCGGCTCCTGCCCCCCGCCCGGCCGAGCCTTCCCCGCCCCGGGGGCATTGTCCGCCGCAGCCCGCCCCGTCCAGCCCGGCCCTCCCCCCGGCCCTGCCCCTCGCCCCTCTCCTCCCCGAAGGCCAATGGAGACGGGATGCGGAGAGTAGGGCCGGGACGGGCGCGCCGGGGCCGCTCCGTCCGCCCCCTGTCTCCTCCCCTCGGCCGCTGACCGCTCTCTCGCGGCGGCCGGCGGGGCATGCCAGCCGCGTCCCGCTGCATGGCGCTGCTCCGGGCGCTGCTCGGGGCGCTGCTCCTCCCGATGCCAGGTGAGTCCGCACGCGCCCGCCTCCGCCCCATTGTCCGCTCCGCTCCGCGCCGCCGCACGTGGTTTTATTTATCCGACATCAGCGCCCGCGCGGGACCGGGAGCGGGAGAAGGAGACGGAGCGCGAGGGAGAGCGCGAGCGCAGCCCCGCTTTGTTCGCGCCGCGCCACGACGGGGCGGGCAGTTCGGTGCGGTGCGGTGCGGTGCGGTGCGGTGCAGTGCGGAGCGGAGCGGCGGAGGGCGGAGCGGCGGAGGGCGCCCCGCCGGCAGGAGGCGCTCGTGGGCCGCGGGGCGGGCGTTGGGCGGCTGGAAGCGGGCCACGCGCTCGCGGCCCGTGGGTCCGTGAGGAGCCGCGGGCAGGAGGCCCTCGGGGGGCCGGCGATCAGCCCGAGAGGGTTCCGCCAAAGAGTTCTTGTAAAATTAACCTTTTACGACTCGCTCCGCTCCAGCTCATTTGACAGGCTTGTAAAATTAGCGAGCGCGCTGCCCGGAGCTGTACCGGCAAAACGAAGCTGACACCTGTGTGGCAGCCCTTGCGTTAGGGCGCGGCGGGGCTGAGCGGGCCGGGCGCTGAGCGCGGCTGTGGGTGCGTTCAGGTGTCGGGGCGTTTCAGAGCCCGACGGCTTTACACGACCCAAAGCCCGTAGCACCGATTTCCCCGAGGGTTCTGGGGTGCAGCTGGAGGGGTCCAAACTCCTTGCAGTCGTTAATAGTAAGTTGCACCTCGTGCTGTGCGTGCTGTTCTCACTCACCACAGTGCGCTCGGTACCAGCGCATCCGTCCTTACAGCCGACGTCTTTTTCTCTCCCTTAGGAGTGTGGTGCTTTAGTGAACTGTTTTTTGTGAGAGAGCCTCAAGATGTGACTGCCTCCAGGAAGGATGCGGTGGTGTTAGACTGCCAGGCCCGTGGGGAAGCTCCTATAACTATTACGTGGCTGAAAAACGGAGGCAAAGTGTCTGAAAATGAAAGGATCTACACCTTATCTAATGGCTCTTTGTACATCAGTGAGGTGGAAGGAAGGAAAGGAGAGCAGTCTGATGAAGGATTTTACCAGTGCTTGGCTCTGAACAAGTACGGAGCCATTCTCAGTCAAAAAAGTCACCTGACGCTAGCAAGTAAGTTCCGGCTCTTGTTTGTTAACCTGCTCTGGAGTTTGTGGCTAAAGCTCCTCAACCGTAAAAAGCAACTTATTGCTTTGATATTTGTGTGCTTGAGAAGACAAATTCTGCAGAAGGTTTGTTTCTTTCTAAACGTGTAAATATCATGAGCAAAACTTGTCGTGGCTCTGTTCAGTCCCTGGCGTGGGCAGAGAGGCACAGCCACATGTGTGGCCTCATGGATGTGGTGCCTTGCGTGCGTGCATGCTGCAACAGAGAGCTGTGCTGGCATGCGGGCACCCTGCTACAAAAGTTCTGTGTCTTGTTTCTCAAGTGCTATTCTGGAAGCTTTACTGAGGTTATCTACAAATCTCATCTTTTTTTTTTTCCTTGTCCGATAGCTTGATGTTGTGCTGAGCAGTCTTGGGGATATCTTGGGGCCAGAGCAGAATGATAACAGAGTTGCCTGTCTTTGAGATGGGATGGAATGGAAGGGTTTTCAAGGCCTCCATGAGGACTGAATTACCAAGTCCTTGCTGTTCCAGTCAATAAGATGAGAGGGAATGGCCTCAAGTTGCACCAGGGGAGGTTTAGGCTGGATGTTAGTAAAAACTCCCCCAAAAGTGTGGTCAGGCACTGGAATGGGCTGCGCAGGGAAGTGATGGAGTCACTGTTCCTGGAGGTGTTCCAGAACCGTGGAGATGTGGTGCTTAGGGATATGGGTTAGCAGACGTTATTGGTAGGTGGGCAGCTGAACTAGATGATCTTAGAGGTCTTTTCCAACCTTGATGATTCTATGATTCTGTGATGCGTATGTTCAACCAAGCAGACGCATGTACTGTCCCTTTTGGAGCTGCTTCAGGGTCCTCTGGGACCAACCATAAGGGCCTGCTACGCGGTGCCACTAGGGAAGAGAGTCACTAGGGCACTCCAGACCCTTATGTTGGATGAATGGTGAGAGGAATAGTTGTGTGTAAGTGCCTTTATAGCCTTAACAGCCTGACCCTGAGTGTGCGTTGGCCTCGGTTTTCCTGCCATCTTTTAATGTATTGAAGAGATGTGCGCTGCAAACTGAATGCCATGCCTTTCCTGTGACAGTGCAGAGCTTTGCCAGTAGGCTGGAGTCATTTCAAAGAAAGTGTAACACAGAGGGTACACAGTTTATGTAGTCTTCTCATGTTCCCTCACTAATATGACTTAACTGATGAACTTAATCTAATAGGAAAAGGCTTCCTTTGACCTCTTCAACCCTGTTCTTAGTGGCAAGTTGCACTAAACTCTGGCACTAATACTTTTACGGAAACAAGACATTAGTTATAAATTACAAGTTTATCAAATTCAAACTGAAACTAGTTAATACAGTTGGTATATGAACTCATGTTAACATTCAGGCTTTTCTTAACATCTGTATTTTTTTTCTTCTGTGCTTCTGAACGGATTACAAAAACTAACAGTAAGGTATCACAGGAAGGTGTGAAATACCTTCTTCTGTGAGGCTGAGCTTTGGGCAGTTGAAAACCAGCATGGAAGCAGGTGGCTCGTAGTAAGTTATGAGTTTTCTCATGCTGCAAGAGGCTGTGAACTCCATTTTTAAAAACTGGCTATTTATTACTTTGTATCATGGTATCTTATTCACATACTGGATTAATAGACTCTGCAGTTCTTGGATACTTTTGATTAAATGGTGAAAAATAAAGTATCAATATTGTTGACGATTACATTCACATCATTAGGTTTCAGAGAGTCAGCACCATTAATAGACTGAAGAAAGCTGTTCTTTAGAAGCTAGGAATCTCATATTTTGTAAATGTAAAGAAAAGCAGCAGATGATGAATTCTGTATGTAAGACTGAGGAAACATTAGCGTCATTTTAAATCTGAGATGTTGTAGGTTGAACACTGTGTTCTTGATATCAGAGAACTTCTGGAGCAGTATGGAGCACTGTATGTACTAGCGTATCATCGTAATGCTCTTGTAGCATTTTTTTTTTTCTTTCCTTTGAGACTGTGTCAGAAGGTTTCCATTGTTTCTTTGAATGCTTATGCTTGGTGGAGAAAACTTGAAGAGATAGTGGATCCATAGTGATCCCAGTAGGTGTTGTTGACATAGAGATTAAGTGGTTAACTAGTGACCAAACGTGAAATTATCCTATGCAGCAATTCCTTCCTTTTGGTCATATTCCAACATGCTCCATTTCAGAATGTCGTATCTTTACTGTCAACTACAAATAAGGCAGTAATTGCTGTAATTACCATTGGTATCATTGAAGTCCAGAAAGCACGTGCAAAATTAGTTTTATATCTCATTTTTACAGTGGTTCTGCTGGCTGTCATATCTTGGCTGAACTTCGCAGATGTTTTAAGTGAATTAAATTTGAAGTCTTGTGGGGGATTTTTTAGGCTTATAAATGTGTTCAGAGGCAGTTGTCAGTTGCTGCAAAAGCGAATTACCTCGTGGTCAGGGTATGGAAGGAACCGTACATATTAAACAGGTGGAGAATAGGCATTAAATGGGCATTCTTTCTTCGGAGGAAAAAAGCAAATGCTGTCTTTAGTCTCCGGTAGCAGCAGGGTGCGAGGATGTTCTTTTACTCTGCCTGGTCAGAGCTTTTGCCAGTAAGCTTATCTTTTGCTTCAGAATTGTAATGTTTAGTGTTGCATTTGGAAACCAATAACTTTAATCTGTCCAAGAGTTTAAGATTGAACACACAAGGAGATCAGGTCTTGGTTTCTAAAGTTAGGAACTGGAAGCTGAAGGTTGCACTCTTGGCAAGAATTCCATTATTCATGTGCAAATTAAGAATTCACAAGGTTAAAAGGTTAGAAACTGGCCAGGATGAGGTTTACCCTTGTGATAAAGAGCAGATGACCCTCATTCATTGGCCAGTGCTTTCATGTAGCTCCTCTGCAAAGTTAGTGATTGCCATGAATTGTTCTTGAGGAATGCAGAAATTCAAATGTGAGCAGGCCTTTCCTTAAGTGTCACTATGGAGCCTTATCTCCTGAGCACATCAGAGTAGGTCTGCAGGGACAGGGTTCCTCCCCAGAGGCCCCAAGGCTTTGCTTTCCTGTTGTTCATCCATGCACAAAAGAATTTGACTAATTTAGGGCTTTTTTTTTTTTTTTTTCGGCAAGATCCCCGTACTCTTTTGAAGGAAGCTGTGGAGCTGAGGTATCGCTTAGGTAAAAATAAATATTCGTTTCAGTACACGCTTGTAGTTGCTTCCAAAGCTGGCTGATTGACACAGGGGGGAGAGGTTCCTGTGTAGCCCTTTGTGAGGCACCATGTGGGGGTGAAATGCTAACAGTGAGGAGTAAATGACTTGCTCAAAACTCATCTTATTGCAGCCACAGTGACTGGGAGAGCTCTTTCTAACTAGAATATAAAAGGAACGCAGAATGTGGAGAAAGCCCAAGCACTTTTGGTGCAACTTTGAATCAGCTAAAAATAAAGTGAGATTTCTGTATTTCTGTGTTTTAAATTATGAATAAAAATTTAACCTCAGTTAACAAAGACTGTCTAAAATACAGACTTCCAGTAAGATAACACTAAGAAAAATTGGAGAAGGAGGAATCATGTTTTGAAGTTAGTAATGCTGGCTTTAAGTAGAGATTGGACAGGATGCTTACTGTTCATTTCCTTTTCAAGTGGGAGCTGGAGTCTTGGATGGATGGAATATATACAGCTGCAAGGAGTATTCCTAGTTACCTCTTCTGTTAATCAACTGAATTGGTCTTCATGTCTTATTTGCAAATTACAAGAGATAGTAAGTTCAGTTCTTCATGGACAGGTTTCTGCACTACAAAGGAATGAAAGGCTATGCAAGCAGAATATTGCTTGGAACATACTCCTTGAGGGAAACTGTTTTCTTGCTGCTTTACAGTTTGTGAATTATTTGGCCTAGTGCACGTAGCAGGCTACTTTGTGGAGAGTTTGTGCTTTTGCTTACCTGCTGGGGCAGCAGTGTAACTTCCGGTCCCATTGCAATGTCAATAATTGGTAATGTTTATGTTTTTATATCCTACATCTCTTGCTCTGCTTTTAAATATTTGATTACTTAAGAGTGCCTCCCACTGAGCGTTATCCTCTACTGTGGCAATCATGCTTTCTTAGCAGTAAACCACGCTTCTTCCAGCTGCTTGTTCCCACTTCTGCATTGTGCCCTTCCTTGTGTGGGCACAGCTACATGTGTGGCTAACAGGACATGGAACTGGTCAGGGTTAAAATAATAGAAATAAAATAAAAGATGGTTTTTGACCCAAATGAGTTCCCTGATGCGGTTTGTCATGGAGCAGCTTGCACTGGTTGTACTGGTGTAACTGCGAGGAATGATGTGGAGGTGGGAAGGCTTGGTGGAGACAGAGAAAGGCTACTGAAAATTAGATTGCCACAAAAATAAATGTTCATCAAGCTCTGGCCTTTATAGAATGTGCACATAGGCAGAAATGTGAACAGCCTTTCTGCTGTTAATTTTTTGAAAGTGATTTAGTATCTTAAATAAGGGGGTTAATAGCTGTTGTCTAACACAATATAAATTTTATTTTGTATGGAATCTGTCATAGAATGTATCCTCCAAATTTTTATACGGCTCACAGGTATGTTTAATTATGTTAAATAGTAATGGAGAGAGAAAGAAAGTTCTGCATTGAGAGTAGGGGGCAGAAGGGCACAAGTGTTTTTTCACTGAGGTGGAAAGTGGCAAATGGCTGGTGCAGGGAATGGTCTTGTATTGAAAGAGATAGCAAGTCTGAATGCTGTAGAACTAGCATGGTTACAGACAATTTGAGGAAGCTCTTGTTTTCGGTTTTTACAAGTGCTGCCTTATTGCTGTTGTTTTGATTAGTTGATTTGAGTGTCCTGGGAAGAGATCCTTGCTTCTTAAGCTGAGGGAAACGTGGCTGTTCCTTAGAGTGGTTAATTCTGCTATTTAAGGCAGGAGGAAGATTTTTAATGTCTCAGTTGGAATGCTGATTGTTGACAGTGAAGAAGAGTAGTAAGATTTTTGTTCTTTAATTGAAATACATTGAAGAAATTAAAAAAAAAAAAAGGAAAAGTGTTTTCCTTTTTAACACTTTTCCTTCTTGAATTTTCTTGCAGAACTCTCTCAAACATCTTTTGATCTGAGCTTCTACAAAACATTTTCTTCTGTAAATATCAACCACCTTCAAGACATAACCAGTACTTACCTCTCTCCTTTCTTTACCCATTCTTTCAGCAGTAACTGCTCTGCACTTGTTAAAGCTCTTCCTCAGACTAAAGCATGGGCTTTTATATCATTGCCAGGACAAAAGAAATATGAATCTCTACTTAGCACATATGCAGTGTTTGTTTCCACTACCATGTCACTAGAGCAGTGGGCTTTTCATGGGGTTTCTCAATACTTTAGTTTCAAATTTGTCAAACATAATGCCAAATTGAGCCATTTTATGCCCTTGCTTTCCTTCTGAGCTAACACAACCAGAGCTTTTATGTTGGTGGGTTTTTTTTGGTTTTTTTTGTTTTTTTTTACTGGCTTTCATCAGTTTCACTTTATAATGTTTGAAGTTTTTACCAACTTGATTTTTAAAGGAGTGTTCAGGCTTATCGGTAGTGGGCTCTGTAGCTAGTAAAACCTTCTCTACTATGAGAAATGTTAAAGGGAAACATGGTACCATGGCAGAAGTTGTTCAGAGCTATGATTAGAGCTGTGTTTCTTACCTGGTGCGAGTTCTATGTGTGGTGCGTGTTGTGAACTATTGAGGTTTCTTTTCTACTTTTTCTTTTCTACTGCAGCAAAAGATGCTGTTCTGTTCCTGCAGTGTGGTGCTCTTCCTTAACACCCCCTTCTTCCCCCTCCCTCTCTCTCTGCATTTCTTGGTGTAGAAATTGTTGAAAGGGCATTCAGTAAGGCCCCCTTTTGTCAGCCAGCTCTGATTATCCTCAAGAAAAGGATCTCACTCTGAGCAGTTGTTTGCCTAGAGACTTGTTGTCACGTCTTCACAATTTAACAGCTGTGGCTATTGATGGTGTGCAGAACAACTTAAGACAATGACAAAAGAGAATCTTGGAGGAAGAATTTATGAGTTACTAAGCATTTTCCTACAGAAATATGGTCATTTCCATCGTCAGACAAATTTGTGTTTTGTTTTTGGGTGTTTTCCTCGTAATTTCGTATTTTTCTGCATCTTACATCCAAAATTGTGAGCATTATCTTTTGCTTAGTTTTGCATTGTGGGTTTTTTTTTTTGTTGTTCCATCAATAGGCCCAGCTGTTAAATTGGGATTGATTACTTCCAGTCTTTATAACTGGTAATCACCACCTAAGTGAAAAAGTAATCAACAATGTCAAATCTCCACATTTTGTTGAGCAAGTGTGGGTTGTATGGTCAACATTAGTTACTAGGGTCAACCTCTACTTAGCTTTTAAGCAGCAGCATTTTAAGCAGCTTCTACATTTTAAAGTTGATTGTCGCAGCAGTTGAATTAGAGAAGAAAAAAATCAAAGTAAATTGTCTTTGCTGGGCAGTTAGAAATCCATTGGGTAGTCTTCCTACATCTGTACTAAAATTAATTTTTTTTTTGTATGGATAAAATTGTTACTTTTTTACAGATGGAGATACAGCGGACATAGAAAGAAGATGGTTGTGAAACCACTGGTTTAGCTGTGATTTGTATAATGAAGTTATAACCTTCTCTTCTGTGTTGTTTTCTCTGTATGTAAAAAAATTTGGAGGGAGATGGCTTTCCTTGTGTATTAAAGGAAAATGAGCATAAGTAGTACCAGACATATATGTATATATTTTTACTTGATATTTCATAACTCTTAACAGTAATTCTGGTTAATTTTTTCAATGAAATAGAATTTGATCTCCTTGGGGGAGGGAAATCTTTGCTCTGTTCTATTGATGTGAACATTTGCAAAGGAAAAAAAAACCAACAAAGTGACTTCTGGATAATATAGTCATCATGTCAAGGCCTTGTTCCAGAAAGTTTATTTCTCAATTGCTTGTCTCTGTTGGGCTTCTGAGAGGAGGTTTCTGATACATCAGTGCATCTGCAATCCAGGGAAAGAGCTATCTAGGTATCATTCCCACCTGCTCCCAGGTGCACATAGGTCTGCTTTGTGCTTGGGAAGCTCACTTAGATTCTTCTCATTACCATAACCCCTCAAATGACAAGGTGCAATATCTCTGTTTTAAAGGGTAGAGATTTCAGGATGTCTTTATCTGTGCCACTGTTACACTAAATAGCTTTTAGAACTCCTGTTAGAGTTTGGCTGATAAGAAAGCTCGGTACATTTCTCAGTAGTTAAGCTGCTGAAGAAGTTATGTTCTCTTCCGTCTTGGGTATCTCATTGTAGCAATCATATCGAAGCACTAGAATGTAACACGAGAAATGAAATACTGAGAATGAACATGTTATAAAAGATACAGGAGTGCTGATAACAAGCTTTACATCCAAAGCTGTTACAAGAATTTAATCATTAATTTGAGGCAAAAGTTACAAAGTTCTGAGATACTACTTTGCCATCTCTGGGAGGGTTACAAGGAATGAGTGACTTAAATACTGTGGGAGAAACTTGGCAAGGAGTGGAGCAATTCAGTCTTCAGGAACCTTAGTTCTTGGGTCTACAGTTGCATAAACTTATTTCCTCTTCTGACTAATTAGTAGAAATACACACATATTCCTATACCTTGTTTGAAAATGATCTTACAGAGTTGTCTCTGCTTGTATACAGTGTTTTGAGGAATGACTTCTGGAATATGAAATAAACTGAATGAGTGATATACTGATTGAGAAGTTGCAGCAAAACTGAGAACCGACAAGAATGCTTATTATAGAAGTAAAAAAATAGGTAGAAACCTTAGTAAGTGGAGTTTACAGCAGCCATGGGAATGGATGCTGATGGGGTTTACAGAATCATAGAATGGCTTAGGTTGAAGGGGACCTTAGAGATCATCTAGTTCCAACCCCCCTGCCATGAGCAGGGTTGCCAACCACTAGATCAGGCTGCCCAGGATCCCATCCAACCTGGCCTCGAATGCCTCCAGGGATGGGGCACCCACATCTTCTCTGAGCAGCCTGTTCCAGTGCCTCACCACCCTCTGAGTAAATAATTTCTTCTTAACATCTAACCTAAATCTCCCCTCCATTAGTTTAAAGCCATTCCCCCTTGTCCCGTCACTATCAGACCATGTAAAAAGTTGGTCCCCCTTCTGCTTGTAAGCTCCCTTCAAGTACTGCAAGGTCATAATGAGGTCTCCCTGAAGCCTTCTCTTCTCCAAGCTAAACAAGCCCAGCTCCCTCAGCCTTTCTTCACAGGACAGGTGCTCCAGCCCTCCAGTCATCTTCATGACCCTCCTCTGAACCCACTCCAGCAGCTCTGCATCCTTCCTGTGCTGGGTGCCGCAGGCTTGGATGCTCTACTCCACTTAGGGCCTCGCAAGGGCAGAGTAGAGAGGGACAATCACCTCCCTCTCCCTGCTGGCCAGTCCTCTTTTGATGCAGCCCAGAATACAGTTGGCCTTCCAGGCTGGAAGACCACACTGCTTGCTCTTGTCCATATTTTTGTCCACCAGGACCCCTAATCCTTCTGCGCAGGGTGCTCTCCATGAGTTCTTCACTCAATCTGTATTCATATCTGGGATTGCTTTGACCCAAGCGCAACACCTCATTAGGTTCTCTTCTGCTCGCTTTTCATGCGTGTCCACATCCCTCTGGATGATGCCCCTCCCTTCTGTTGCATCAACTGCACCACTCAGGTTGGTGTCATCAGCGAACCTGCTGAGGGTGCATTTGATCCCACTGTCTATGTCATTGATAAAGATGTTGAAGAGCACCAGTCCTAAGATGGACCCTTGGGAGACACTGCATGTGACTGGCCCCCACCTGGCCATTGGCAACAACTCTCTGGTTGTGAACATCCAACCAATTCCTTATACACTGGATATTCAAGCTTCAAATCCATCTGTCTCTAATTTGGAGATAAGGATGTAGTGTGGAACATGGGATGCACTCTGTTGTAGTCCTGCTCCTTCTGGAAACCTGTCCTTGACTAAGATTTTTAATACAGGAAAAGAGCATGAGGGCACAAGGATGCTACCTGTGCTGTTCGTAGCCCAAATCTCTGTCATTGTAGGGAGTTAATTTTGATGAAGATTTGTCAGGTGATCTTGAGAAGTGGTATTAGAAAACAAATACAACTTCAGTGTTTTCACGTGGGGTATTTCTTCCTGTCTCTGAATCTGGACATTGGTTCAAACTAATGAGTGTGTACATGAAACAACTGAGTTCTGTAATTTGAGCTTGTATAATATAAACAAATAAATAGCTTTTATACAAAAATGAAGTAAAATAAAAAAAAGGCACACACACAAAAAAAACCCATAAAAAACAAACTTGGAAAATGGAAAATCCAGGATGCAAGTGGTAGGGGTAAGGGTACTCTTTTGCAAAATGTGCAAAAATGATTAATAATCTGCAAGTGTGGAAGTCCTGTATTTGGATAGCTCAGGAGATGGTATGGTTATTTTTAAGAAACGTTGATGCAGAATAAAATCCAGGTAATCATCTACTCAGTTAAGTCAGTACTAAAAAGAAAAAAAAAATCTCAGTGGTCACTTCAGTAGATAATAATGGTCATCACAACTTTTCCTCACAAGACTTCACAGTTGCACTTTGACTTGTGTTTTATCAGTTTTTTGCATACTAGGATACTACTGAGTGAATTGAGTCTCCAGTCTGGCAAGAACTGTGTTTGAAAGTGATGACTGCTTTTAGAGCCCTATAGAAATTCTCCTGGGCAGCAAGAAATAAAATGTTTGTTGTTTCTGAATTAGGAATGAAATTTGTGTGAAAAGCGCAAATGTAACTACAGAAGAGGGTGTTGGATATGTCTTCTCATCTATAGAATCTTCAGAAGACTTTTTTCATAGTAGCCAATATAATGGGACTGATGGCAGGATGGGTTCTGTCTCAAAACATTGCTGTTCATCAAATCTGAATTTGGACAGGAATTGTCTTTGCCAGACTCATGCTTAGGTAGGTGTTAGAGAGAGTGGCAGATTCCATTCTGTCTAAGTTTACACTTCTGCCCCAGATTGGCATGCCTTTCTGAATCATGACTTTAAATGAGATTAATGCAGTATTTTAGAGAAGAGAATTTATCTTTAGTTGCGGGATACACCGAGTGGTATATTGAGTGCAAAGCAGTAAAACTTTCCTAGTTCAGTAGTCTCAGAATATGATTTTGAAATCACCAGATTCGCCAGTGATAAGGGGTACACAAGTTACTACAAGCATTGAAAGTGTAATCTGTTCTTTAATAGATAGCTAGGGGGCAGTTAAACTAAATCTTTACAGCTTGCAAAGATGTGCATCCTTTATATATTGATGCCTGAATGTGAGAAGCTTAAGGAGATTCTGTGAACAGTGGCAGCTCTGTAATGTGTGATTGATTTTTTTTTTCTTTTTTTTTGGTAGCGTCTTCATACAATATTCCTGTTCATGTTGATTAATTACATTCTTTGTTCTCATTTCATTAGGCCAGAATTTATCTTGTGCAAACTCCACATGTCCTTTTGGTATCCTTGGCAAATTGATAGGGTTATAAAAGAAAAAATGTGGGATTCTTAATTGATCAGTGTAATTTTTCCACACGCGTAATAGCTAATCTATAGACATCCTGATAGATGCACATTGCTTACTTCTGAAGGCTTGCATTACTGCAAATACCTCTCTGAATCTTCCAGCTGAAGTTTTGAATTTTTATATTCATATATTTAACTCCCATTTGAGCCTTGTCAGGTTAAAGAAAAAACAAGGGAGTAGGATTGGAAAAATAACTTGCACTTTTATATCCCCTCAACCTTTGCAGCATTGATTTCTCATATGAAATAGTGATGGTCAGCCACCCTTTCTCATACCAAAACCATTACAAATCTGTCAGCCCGTTACAGAGCGGGCTGTCGGTTCTTTTGAGTTGCATGGTGAGGCACTCACTTCCTGTATGCCTAAAAATAACTTAGAGAGGAGAAAGTATCAAATAGAAAAGTTCTTCATTTCTTTGTCCGTCTACTTTCATATTCAAAATCTTCTCTGTGTTGGTGTCCTTTCCAGCATTCCCACTCTTTTCTAGTTCTCCTGTCAGGCGCAGGCTGTTTTTGCTGCATATAGTCCTTTTTTTTTTTTTTTTTTTTGTTTCTTTACAAATTGAATGTCACATATATGCTGTGATATTGTTTTGGACTTGCAAAACTGCTTCTGGTAACCTCCTCCCCCCTTATTCCTGTCTCATGGCTGGAAGGAGGTACTGTTTTCCAGTGGAGCTTATTTTCACAGCTGTGGCAGAGAAGGGAAGTGTCATAAGATACTTTGAGGTCAGTTTTGACCCCAAATTTAGATGAGGTAAAAATGATTGGACAGAAGTATAATATCTTGTCTCAAGTGGTCTGGCTGTCATTTTAAAATCCGATAATAATTGTGATTAAGAAAGAACTATTTTGATAGCCTTTACAATATACAATAAAAAGGACTCAGTGTTACATGATACTGTTTTTTATTCTATATTTTGTTACAATTGAAAGTTATCAAATAAGATGTGATGTTTTCTAAGAAGATTTAAAATTGAACTTAAGCTCTTAGAATGTGCAGGAGAGTTCTAAATATTTTTTTCTTTTCTCTAGCCAGTACAATCTTCAACGTATTAACAATTATTTGGTTAATTTATCAGCAGTTTAACTAGGGTAAATTGTTAAATTACCATTTCACTGTCTACACCAAGATTCTTGTAAACCTGATAACTGTAAAATGTGCCTCAGGCTGAGCTGTGCATTGTGTATGCTCTTTGTAATGAGAATTCACTGACTTTATGAAGCCATTGTCAGACATCTATCATTTTGTTCATTAAACTTGTCTGTGACATCCGGCAAATTGATGTTAACTGGAAATATTCGATGGGAGTTCTGGCATGACTCTGTCATATTGCCTGAGGAGAGAGAAACTTTGTACATGATGTGTCCCAAATTACAAGGGTGAAACCTTCCCCTTTGCCTTCCCCAAAAGCGTGAATGAGCATTTGACCGTTCCTTTTCTTTCTTTTTTTTTCCTTTATCTTCCTTTCAATGCTCATTTATGCAAACAACCCTGTAGCCCACAGTGTGCAAGCAGATTTATCATTGATCTTCAGTAGAGATTGAAAGTTGATACTAGTTCAGCCAGTCTTACTAGGAGGACATCTCCATTTTATCAAGACTAAACTATATACAACATATGCAATGCATATATACAAACATATAATACAGATCTTCAGTGCTCCATGCACAGTGGCTCACACAACTGGTGCATCTGAGGCTGTATTCTGATGCACCACCCAATATAATATCAAAATTAATGTTTCATTTATTTACTAAGTGGAGACATAATTGGGTATGGGGTTTGTTTCTCAACAGTAGAGTTTTTGTGGCTGTTGTTCCCTCTAGTTGGTGAAATTTTTTTTTCCTCTTTAATAGTTTGAACCTTATCCCTAGCAATAATTATGTTTTCTAGTGTTTAGAATTCTTGGATATACTAAATACTAGAACAGGTAAGTATTGATATAGCGTGCAAGAGATAAAACTGTGGAAATTTAGGTATCTTTGCTGGGAGTTTTGTAACATTTCCAGCAAATGGCATTTAGTGCTTTTTTTTAATGGTTATCAGCTTCATCTGATAATGTGTATTGCTGATTCACATAAAATAATCAGTAGATGACAAAATGCTTTGTTGACAGGCTTCATAATACATAGGCCATTCTGAAAGTTATGCCTCCTATGTATTTCCATGGAAACTGCGACAGATACAAAGAGCACAATAACACTCTTTTTCAACAGAGTCACCACCTTTAGCTATGTGTTTTTGCCAGCAAACAAGAGAACAAGAGCCTCTATGCCACGCTCATAAAAATCTGCACCAGTGGAGGTGACCACTGTCACTGTCACCACTGCTTAAATGCACCACCCACCACCTCACTCCGCTCACATCCACTGGTTGGTCTCCATCAACATTCAAGCAAGCACTGATGAATGTCAGTGGGTGCCATTTTTTCCTCATGGAGGAATTAGATTCCACCCCTTAGCTTCATCCACACTTCCATGTCAGATGCCATTTTGTCAGCCTGCCGCTCTGCTACCATCTGCCACACAGCAACAACATGTAACAGAACATTGGTGGGAAGGTTCAACCTCTACTGCCATACCACCAACATCTGCCTCTGATGTTGTGTGCCAACGTAATAAAATAGGAGGCATTACTTTTGGAGCAGCCCTCGTATCTGTTGTAGGGCAGTGATTTGTTTGGTCTTTTGAAATTGCTGTGGAATGATAAACGACATATTTGGAGTGATGAACAATGTCTTGTTCATTCTGCTCTTGAGCAGTCAGTGTAAAAAACAGACGCTTTTCACACCTGCCTGTGTTTGGTTCCCGTGTACAGTTGTCTCTGGTAACGGTCGTGGTTGTTAGTGGGATGTATGCCCACCTGCTAGTGTTCCTGTAGTGCTACCTGTAGTGCTACCTGCTTCCGCCTGTATCAGGGATCTTTCAGAATAGGAACGAATGTACAAACAATTTGTGACATAATTGGCTAAAACATTTATTAATGGGCTGAAGATAAGGTTTAGATTGTAAAACCTCCAAACAAAATGGATACCCCAAATCCATTACGTAAAATTTTCATCTTTTGAGAGAAAGAATAGAGCAGTTGGCGCTTTAAAATATAATGTGTCCCACTACATAATTGTTCAGTGGATTAAATGAGTTTATTGATTTTTGCGTCTTTACTGACACACATTTATGAGCAGTTTCTTTGGCACCGTAGCCACATGTCAAAGGTCATAACTTTCCTTCACTGTGGAAGAATAAAAGCTTTCAGATGGTGAATCCCTGAAATCCACACAGTGTATTATAAATTCACCCCCACATAGAATTACTGGGGTTGCATGACTTTATTTGAAGTAAGTAATTAAAATATGCACAGTAAAAAGTACTTTACTTATATATCATCAGTTAATTGCAGGTAACCATTATCCGCGCAAAAGGCGAGATATCTATTTTGCTAATAGGTATCATTGCAAGATGCATGATAGTATATTAGGCTCTTTTATGATCACAGATTGTATTGAGAATAGTTCATTTTAAGAATGTAATAAACATTTATCATTAAGAATGTAATAGCACTTCAGCTTAGAAACAGTTCTTCTTTACTTTTAGAGCTGTATCAAAGACTTACTATGTTTTGCGCACCAGAGGTGACACAGGAGGTAGATCCTGTTGGGAGAATGAAATACATTCAAAACCTATGGTTTGTGTTTAGGTAAATGCTGGTAGCGTTGATGTTTAATGCCTTCCATTAGCAGAAGTGTGTGGGATTTCTGTTGTGTACTGGATATGGGATTCTACTGACGGCATAATCATGAAGCTATTAAAAAAGACACTGCAATGGAATATAGAGAAGTTCAGTTTTTGCAGAAGTGGCCTGGGAGTAGCTTTTTCTGTTGCTATGAATATATCTCAAAAATTTGAGATTCCTGAAAATGTTGAGGGAAACATCTTATTGTTTTGCACATGCTCAGTGCAGAATCACTCGTCTAGAGACACAGAAGATAGTGTTTGTGCCGGGCATGTTGCTTGTGAAGGCTGAGATGGGCTTTCCTACTAAGGGGTCCCAGGCAGCTATGGACTTGTCTTTATCTCCTCATTAATTCAAAACTGGAGAAAAAGTGTGATCTAACACTGCTGGGAGAAACCAGCTGGCATGGAAAGCTGAAGTAAGTGAAAACAACGGTCTAATTACCTGGAGAGGACGTTTGGGAGGGGGTGCAGATGAGGTGGAAGTGTGAGCCAGCTCATGTGTCTGGAGGTCAGGAAGGGAAAGAGAAATGCACTGGTGGGAACCAGCCAGAACTAAGGAGAAGCCTGCAGGGTGACTCCTGGGGTTGGCTCAGTTTGGAGTTGACCATGGTTTCGAGCTGGGAACGGTAGAGCACCAAGCAGCTACCAGCAAGGACTGGCTCAAGAGAAAATGACAGAACAAAATGTTCTTCCCAGAGCAACTGATATTCCTCAATTTGGAATGTGGATCCAGGAGTCCTGTACTTTCCACTTTTCTGAAGTTCACACTTCAGAAAGACAAAAAATAACTTCAGGGCCTGGGGAGTTCCAAAGGCCTTAAATTGTATCATTGCTTCAACCAGGAGCTTCTGTATTACGTGACACAAGCTAGGTTGTCCCCACTTTTCACAGAAAGCCTGTGATCACGTTTGTTTTTCCCTCAGTGTTTGATGTGAGGTTCTGAGTTTTGATCTCTTGGAGCTGACACGAGTTGGGGGAGCTGTGGTTGCAACATGGTGGTACTTTTGAAGGATTGCTGTCTTCTCCTGGACACCTAAAATTAGTGAATATTTTGGGCCACCATCCAACTGTTTGTACCCAACAGTAAAATTAAAATAATAATAGAACCTCATCTCGAGGTGTTGTGAAAGTACATTAACATTTGTGAAGAACTGTAATTCAGAGCCTTGCAGAAAAGGCCGTGGGGAAGTTAATAACTCTTTCTTCAGGGCAATGCTTAGTAGAGTGCAATAAATAAGGAATGAGGCCACACACTGAACAGTGGAGGGAAAACAAAATACTGAATAGATGCTGGTTACGTGAGCGCCATTCATTTGGTTCCATGAATAGTGGGGGAAGTGTGATCGTGCAGTTGTTTTGTTTTCTAAAGCATGTATATAAACAGAGCAAATCAAGATACATAAGCAACCTTTTCTTCTGCTTCCTAACTTCTAAGCTCTTGAGTTTGCAAATTTTTAACACGTGTGTACACACATGTAAGAGGCAGATAAACGGGATGCTACATTAGTGGGAAGGCTCTGGGGTTATCTTCATCTGTCTTATGTATATGTAATGTAGCAAAAAATGAAATAAATATTCTTGGAAGTACTGGAGTTTTCTATAGACTGAGTGTCAGGAAGAAGCCTTGTGTTACCAGAGTGCCTGCTCCCTATTGCAAGTCCTAAGACAAGTTACTAAGTTTACAGAACTGTATGATCCAACCAAAGCGTGGTCTGGTGTCTGAGCGCTTATTAGCTTTAATTTTATTTTAAAACATTTCAGTGAATTGAGGATTATCATTAGCCATATTTGCTCACTAGTGAAGATGCTGGAGAGGTCTGTGGCAAGATTTGTAAACCTGTTGGTAGTGTTTATCACAATGTAAGCTGACTTAGGATGACATTATAACATGGCACTAAGAAAACCCACATTTGATTTAGACACTTGACTACAGCGTAAGCTTGTGTGTGGACAGACTTGTGTGAGTGCTGAGATGATACACTCTCAGGTGTTTGTCAGGCCAGCTTTTACACACTTTGTGATCTGATTCTGGAGAGAAATTGTGTTGTTGGTTTTTTTTCCCTTTGTGTATGAGAGAGGCACTTTTTTGTGGTGTGTGGTTTTAGATTGGTGCTAAGTGAGGACTGTTAACTGCAGTGCTGCAGAGAAATTAACACCTGTGGGTTTCACCTCTTCCTTTATCTGGTCTATTTATTTATTTAATCCACTCATCATCTCAAATATTTACAGGACACTCCAGCATACAGCCCGGAGTACCATGTCCTTGTTAGGCCGCAGGTCTTACTTGAAGCCGTAGGGTGCCCTTCTGAAAATATAGTTCAGTGTTTATGACTGATGACTAGAGGACAGACTTTTAAATTATTTTTTCTTTTTATTTTTTTCCTTTTCTCTTCCTAACATATTTATGTAAAGGATCTCAAAAGCAGTGGAGTACTGAACACTTTGCTCTTTTGGCACAAGTTACGCACCTGGATCCTGCTGGAAATCTGGCGTGTTGTCTGCCTGATCTTCTTTCTCTAAGGATGATTTTCAGATGCATATTCAGTAACTGGAATTATGATTAGATGTTAAGCATTATTTGTACTTATTTTAATTGTTCTTTTCCCTGCTATTTAGTTATTGCTGTGTTTGCCATTGTCTTGCGTTTACCTAGATAATAGTTGCCTGGCCTTTGACAAACTTGTGAAGAGGAAAGATGGTGACCACCTGAAACAATAATATCTGTGGCAGAATAGCCTGAGAACTTTAAATAACCAAAAGGGACCGTTTCCAAGGCAGCTGAGTGACCTTTGGATCCCAGAAGCGGGCTATTCATAGAGGCAAAGCTTTTGTCCTGCTTTGACCAGTGGTCAGTGAACTCTGGCAGGCCCCTCAGCTCAGCATCTTGGCCCTAGACTAGCAGCTGGTGATTGATTCATTTAACTGTCCAGATTCACATTCTTCTGTCAAGGACTTGTCAAGGAAGAAAAAGGTTCTATGGAGGGCTATTCATTTTACTAAAAGGAAAGGGATGCATTATATGATTGAGTGGATTACTTTTGGGTCAGAAGAGTTCCTGCATTGCTCTGTTTTAATTCGGCCTTCAATCAAAGAGAGATTTAGTTTATCAGTGCAGTGTGGTGCTCATGAAGAGGGACAGATCATTTCAATTCCATCAGTGTATTAGAGCTTTTTGGTGTGTGTGTGTTTTCTTTTTTCTTCCTCCTTCCTGTGATTTGTTCCCTCCCATTCATTTTTTTTTCACTAATGAATCCATAGATTTTTGTGATCAGTTGATGTGGCAGAGGGTTGAGAACATTAATTTCTATCAACATTGCTCTTAGTTTTTGTGTGTACAATGTATAGTTATTAATGCTTCTAATACTTCTCATGTATATGGTGCTAAGCAATCCAGAAAAGCCTAAAGCAAGTAAAATAAGATTGTGTTGCTTTTGTTTTAGATATGGAAAAAACTGAGAAGAGAATAAATTGTGGAGAATCAAACAAATAGATTATTTACCTGCAGACAGCACAGGCAGCTTAGTACCTAGTATCCAGTTCCTGTTTTCACCTGATAAACACATCTTTTTGTACAAACCCAACATTCTCCAAATGGATGAGAGTGCCATCTGTCCATTTGTCTGATGCTGTTTTTAGAATCCCTTTTGTTAAACAGAGGAAGATGTTTCCGCTTTAAGAACTTTGAGTCATGTTTTCAATTTTGTAATCAATGTGTCCAAAAACTAACAAAGTTTCATGAAGAAAATGTGTTGCCAGGCCCTTCTGTCTATCATCCCTTCAGCCAGGACAGGTTCCCTTAGTGTTATTATTATTATTATTTTTTTTTTTTGGCTGATTCTCATCATGAAATACTGAGAAAAGAGTTTTGTTGCTTAGCTCCTTCCACTGGAAATAACAGGCATTAAAGAGCAGATCCTGCTAGTTAACCTTCTTTATCTGTTTGAGTGAGCATGATGAGCTGTAGCAGATGAAATATGACCTTCAAGTTTCTTTTCCCCACTCATATAAACTTATATTGTTTTGATTTGGCTTTTTGAATGCATTATGAGGGATTTCTGGTTGGCTTCAAGCCAAGATGTTAAACTTCTGCTGATGGAAGTATAAACGTGTAATGCACAAGAAAATACAGTGGGACTTGGCCTGTTTACTCTTTTCTCTCCCTCTTTTAGAGGTTAAAAGGAGAATTTTTTAATTTGTTGAGATAAATGAGTGACTTAAACTATCTTAAAAGCACTAGAGATGAAGGTACTCAGATAATCTAACAGTACTTAACTCTTCTCTGTTACACATTTCTATAGCTGCATCAAAAATCTGGGATAAGTACAACATCTGTTGAATAGGCCTCCTTTACCACTTGTAGATATTCTTTAATGGGGAATTGGTGATGCTCTTTTCATGTTTGCACTTTGATTTCCTAGGGGTCAGTCCCTTTTCTCAGAGCTTGTTTGTTTCAGCCTGGAGCATGGTGTCTGAGATGAGGATACTGGCTTCTGTTACCTTCACCAGGTAACACTACCTTGGTGTCTTCTGGGTAGCTTTAACTCATGGCCTTGAGCTGGAGATAAATAATTAGCCTTTGAAAATCATGGGAATGGAAAATGGGTTGTCACTGTGTTTTAGAGTATGTCAGTAATCTAATAACCAGAGATATTACTTAGTAGAACACGGCTACTGGCTTGTGCTGTGACTGGGCAAACTAGAAATCCAACTATTGCCTCCCACCCCACAGTTTTCAACTGTAGCAAACAGCCTAAAATAGTCACTTTATGAGGTAAACTCCTCCAAATACTTTTTTTTTTTCCCTTCTCACATTCAGATTAAATTTGCAGATTGTTTTCCTGAGATGTAAGAGAGTGAGAGAAATACAGGTCAGGAAAAATACAGAGATCTCCATGACATTGCAGGCGTATGATTTTCATCTGGAAGCCACACTTCTGACTTCTTTCACACGACAATTGCAATAGTTGTAAGTTCCTCCCCTCCCCCACCACCAGAAATTTTGCAGATAAGTATTTAATTAGAGCATTTAAATAGTTTGCAGTAAATATGCAGTGCTGAAAATTCCTTTTGTTAGTTCTTTTTTTTTGGGGGGGATGAGGTTTATTTCTGTCTGTTGCTCTTCATTCAGAATTTTGCTGTTAGTTACTATGCTGTGTAGAAAGACTGTTATTGGGAGAGATCTCTGGTCTGTGTAATGCAGTAGGGGGGCATTTGGTGACAGGAATGAGCTGAAGGTGTTTGGCCCTTGAGAGTGGAGGCATCTTTCCTTTCCCTATGGGAATGCAGCAGTGTTGACATTTGGAGAGGGGGCCAAAGGGCTTGAATTCCCAGCTTCTCTCCCCAACTTTTTGCAGTGAAATTCTGCATTTCATCCTAGGATGTGATTCTGAAACACTATAAGCAAAAAATGCAGAGTGCTTATATCTCTCGGGTAGCATTTCTGACAGCCTGAAGACATCCAGCACCGCCATATCAGCTTACATTCATTCATATTTGGATGGTGTCAGCTTGCCATGGTAAGAAATGAAACCTCTTCCTCTGCCTCCTCGTAGATGTGAGGGAAGGCACAGCAGCGGTGGGCGGCACAGGAATGTGTGGGGCCCCGCTCCTGTCTTGGGATGCACTCCGCAGTGCTTCCTGTGATTGATGAGCTGGGCAGGGTGAGGTGAAGTGTGGGCATTGCATTCTACTTAGGGTCTTGTTTTATTTTCACTAGGAATAGCATTTACTTATTTTTAAATGTACAAAACGGGTAAATAGAAGTCTTCCCCTTCTACTGGCATCTGCAGTGAAATTCACTGATCAGAATGGAGCAGCTTAAGAACTTGAAGTGTTGGAAGTTTTTGCTGCACAGTGCTGAAATTGGCTTCTCTGTGTTTCACTGAATGATTATTACATTTTCGTTGTTCTTTCTGGGGACTCTTCTTTAAGGAACCTTTGAATCATAGTGGTCGATTTTTATTTTTCTGTTTTTCTTTGTGGTTTTCTTCTTTTCTCTTTTTTTTTTTTTTAAATGTCAAATGAGGATAGTTGTGAAGGAATGTGTCTTTTGTTGCACAGTGCAACAAGTTTCTTTTCCCCACTCATATAAACTTATTGTAAAGTGCAAAACTGTGCTGGATGTTCTCCATGCAACAGTTGGGCTATTAAGCAGAACTAATTCTTCACAGAATGGCAACAACTCCAAAGAAAGGCATCTGTAGGATTAAGCGTAGGTACTGGAAGGCAGTCACTTGGCACACTGCTGAAGGAAAGCAGTCCTTCCTTGCAAGGGAGAAACTGATGTGTTCTTTCTCCTGAATGCATGCAGCCACACAAGTTGAGCAGCTTTGAAGCTGGTTAATGTGGCTTACTGTGTGCCTTTTCTGTACTATTTCCTGCATTTCTTGTCTGCAGAAAAGCAGAGGGGAATTCCTTGATAAGTGTGTTAGCATATACTGTGGCCACACACCGTTGCCTGGATATTAGATAAAGCTGAGAGGAGAAAGCCCCAGCTGGGAAGCCTTCAGAAGTGAAAAGATCAAATCCCTTGTGCCTGTTTACATGATTTGGGGTGTATCAGTTATAGTATCAATAAAATGTTGAATATACAGAACCACATATCTAAGCCTCAGTCTTTGCTTTCCTTGAAAGCAATGCTAGTGATAACTCCTAAGGTGATCTGTGTGTCTGGTTTCATTAGGAAGGATAGTGGTGGTATTTCTTTTGCCATTTATTAAGTGATTGAGGTGAGGTAACGCAATGTGTGCAGTCATGTGAAGAGCTTACATATAGTTGCAAGAGCTGGAAATTGGTTGTTGCAATATCATTAGCTGCTTTGACAAGGTGAAATAGAAAAACTTGTGTTTGTGATTCCTGGACTTTCTTCCTTCAGATTAAGAAATTCGATGTTGCTGTACTGTGAATTCTCCTGGTCTATCATTTCAGTCTGGCTCTGAGAGCACCTGATAGGCAGGAGAGCAAACAGTGAAATGAAGCATTCATGAACTGCTAGGATGTCAGTTAGGATCCACTGTTACTTTCTATAACACATTGGTGCTGCCTGTGTTCCCGTTATTGTCACAGTTATGTCAATATGTCATGAATAACAAGCTGTCTTTGTTCCAGTGGTCTGCAGAAGGTGGAAGATGTGCAGTCTGATTGTCAGATTGTACTTTTATATTCCTGCATGTGTATTTCTCTGTTTGAAAGAGAGTTTTTTGAAAGATGGTTATCCACTTCTGAAGAGCCAAATTTCTTTAATTGTTTTGATGTTCTTTACATAGAGCAGCCATGTTAATCATGCTTTCCAAAATTTGTGGTGAATATATGCTGCAAAAGGAAGCAGCGTCTTTATTCATAAAGCCCCATGTATCCTGAGTTCAAATGATTACTTTTATCCTTGAAAAAATGCGTCAGTATCTTAGAGATCCCTGGTCCTGTGATGCTTATTATAATAATCATGTATTCAGTGGGTTATTTTGTAAAAAGGAGTGCTTAAACAGCCAGCCATGTGTTCATATGGTGAAAGCCTGGTGTGTCATTTGATCTGTCATGCGCCCAGAAAACAAATATTTACAGGACTGAATGCTTCTGAGAATAGGAAAACAGCAACAGTAAAGCTTAATTCTGACTTCAGACATCCGTTTTCAAAACCTCCTCATCAAAGGGAGGCTATTACAGAACAACATGCATCATTTGTTCTTTTTTTTTCTCTGTAGCAACCAAAGGTGATACTCTCTCTTTCAGACCCTGTCTCCAGCCTTTCTGAAGAGCTCTTGTGGAGAGGAAGAAAATTTAGTTTTGTTTTTAATGGAAATAAAAATATATATATATATTTTTTGAAACATTGAGATGTGTAAGGAAAAGGCTATTCTCGCTTCTTTCTAGAGGTTTAAAAAATGTCCTTATCAAGTCAAGTTTCTTGTCCTTTTGTGTCAGTTAACTTCTGCCTCCATTTGAGTCTTTGTACTCTCTTTACTTTCTGCAGTGGGATATATCAGCAAACTTGCCCTCAACTGTTTCCCTTTGATAGTCAGTAGTATACTTTCTGAGGATAATGTAGGAAAGAAAGAATAAACTATAGGTGTATTTCCCTAAAAACCTAGTCAAGTTTAGTCCACTTGAATTCCAAGTTTTCAGGACAAGAAGATACTACATAGGAAAATTCAGACTGGTTAATTTTGAGAAGCTTGTGGTTAGGACTGAGTATCTGTGTGTGTGGTCAGAAGCAGCTTTACAGAATCTAGCCCCAACCCAAATGGTTGGAGGGCTTAGTTACCTTCAGTGGACATATTCAGCCTTGGTTATTCCTGTACAGATTTTAAAGTGATCATTTGTCAGCCACTGAATTAGGAGCTTTAAAGAAAAGAGTGGGGAGTCCTGAAAGTGTTAGGGGAAACAAATGAGACTGCAGCTGACATCTCCAAGGGAACTTTTGTTCGAGGGTGCTCAGGCTGTTGACCTCTTTGCTTCTCCATTTCATTGCTTTTAGATTATAGCATTCTTCTGTACTGAAGAAGTAGTGGCTAGTTTGTGGCTGGGCAAATTTTTTTGGGTGGAGGGTGGTGAGGACTCCATGGACATTGCTGTGCCAAGATTTTAATGCAGAAAGAAACCAGATTGCATCATAATTTTAAAAAAGTATTCTTTATATATGAAGCTAATTATTTGGTTTGGTTTTTTTCCCCTTTTTTTCTGGAGACTGTAGAGCAATTCTAAGTAATTTACGTCTTAGTTTGGATATCAGTGTGTAAAATTATGCTATGTAGGTGCCTGTTAGCAACAGTGAGAGGAAAGGATAACACTGTTTCTAACCTTTCCTGTTTTTTTTTTCTCCCTTGCACCTCCTTCTCTTTGTTTAGTTTGAGTGGTAGAATGAAGTGTATGATGGGCTAGGAGTAAATGTTTTTGCAGTAACATGGCTGTAAGTTTCAAAAGAACAGACTGTTTCCCAGATGTAATTGATTCGAATGTAAGGTGAAACTGAAGTAAGCTCTGCCGACAGCTCATTCATTAGCTTGGGAGTTAGGGCTTCAAGAAGATTTGACCAGAGCAGTGGTAATGAATTGAGGATAGCAGAAAGGGCAGATGGCCCAAATCCTTGCTAATTATCTCATCTGGGGTCTTCTTGGTATGTATCAGTGAAAGCTGTCTAATTACCCCCATATGTAGGGCAGATTTTGGTGTATCCAAAACTCAAAGTGTGATTTTGAGAGGGTCTCATTTACTGATTCCTCTGAAATATTTACTCCTTGCCTACAACCTGCCAGTACTACTCCATGAGCTGAAACATGTGGGGCATAGGTTTAAAGGACCAGTTTTGTCTATAGCGGATGTCAAATGTTGTGCCCGTACCTGGCTCATTCTCCATGTTTATGTGTCTTTCAGTGGTGTTTCTGATTCTGTTTTTCAATATCTGGTTATTTATTTACTTATTATCATCTGTGTTTGTATTTTCAGTTGAAGATTTGGCATACTTTGATTCAAAGCCCATTGAAATAAAGGATGTGACTACCCAGTAGTGTCAGTGGAAGGAGTGGATGAAAAATGTTTGTCAGCAAACTTAAACATCCATTCTCTCTGGATTTGTGAGCATAACTTGCATGAAACTATGCCAGTAGCTCTCAGTTTGTCTCCCCATTTTGATGAAATCAGTTCTTTGACTTAGAAGAAAGTGTGGTAGGAAAGGGAAGAGGAATTGAAGTTGTATTGCTGGTTAGTGGCTCCAAAAGTGTAGCTCTGGAGGTTTTTTTTTTTCTTCCTGAAATCTTGGATCACTGTAGATTATATTCTGTACAAACTGGAATTCCAAACCAACTTCTTTAAAATGCTAAAATTCCTGCTATGAGTGCATAACTGACAAATGGCTAAGAAAAATCTTTGGAATAAACATTAATAGGTGTTTCCTATCAATTACTGATAGTGTCAAATCAATGCAGCCGTTTGTCTCATTGTCATGGTTTTATGATTTTCAGTTATTGGTATTCCACACCATAACATCACGTGGTGTATGTACCTGGTTCTCAGGTACCCACCTATTACTTCATTGCAATGCTCTAAGGGAATAGCTTCAGTCCTTTTCCACTTCAGAGTTTCCTTCAAAACTGCTGCTATAGTGTTCCTACTATCACAATCTTAAGAACTTCTTACTATCAGTAAAGTCATACAGGACCACTTCTTTATCTTTTGTTTTCATTTTAGGAAGAAAACTTGGGTATATTAGCTTTATCCTGGAAATACATTTAACATGAGAAATATCCGTGAAAATATACAGTGTAATCTGTTTCACAAATAGCATAGTGATAGGCTAAATGTTAATCTGCTTGCTGATATTTCCAGCATGCACAGCAGGCTGTAGAGTTTTTGTTCTGGATGTTCTGGAACAATGCAGAGAGAACTTATTAAAAAAGGGAATGTTGTTTGCCCTTCTGTGATTACCTTCCATTTTAATGTAGGCTATAGGAAACATGACTTGATACCCTACCCAGAATTCCAATTTTGTCTTAAGCTCATATTTTTCCATGATAAAGAGTTTATCCGTGTCTTGTCTTCTTCCTAATAGTGAAATCGTAGTGACCAGCTTGATGTAATAAAGGAGGGGGAGAAATTTACGCTTAAGTCTAGAGCGATAAAACAAAATAGAAAGGTTAAGGATATAAATACACTTCAACAGGGATGACTATATTTCCGGGCAATTGAAGGGAGTACTGATTTTAGTCATGTTTAACAGTTCATTGTTAGTAAATTGTTAAAATCTAGGGTTTCGTGGCATCAGTCGCCTTATTGCACATTAAAATGATTTAATTTATTTGAGATTAGAGAATACAAGAAGCTGTTTGAGCAAAACTATTCCCAAGGTGTTATTAAGGTGAAGTGGGATGGCTTGAAGGTTGTGACTTCTCTAACTGTCTCAGTTCTGCTGTATGTCTGCATGGATTTTAAAATCGTGATAAACTGGTTCAGTAATCCTTTATAATGTATGTTGTTGTCTTTGGAACTGAAATGATCAGGAATAGCTTATGTAAAATGTTCAGGAAGGCAATTGGATTTATAAATCCATACTGCCTTTTTGGGACTGGAACTATGGTTTGACTTGGGTTAATCCAAGCATATTAAGATCTGTGGATTCTGTTCTGAGAGATTCAACCTGTAAAAAAGGCATTTTTGTGTATCAGGTCAGGATATCCTACAATCTTCTGCTCTTCTCTCCTGAAAGTATGCAGAGTTCTGCAGTGGGTGCAGTATGTGTGAGTGGGTAGAATAGGATTCAACATTATTCTCCTCCCTTTTGTACCCCAGGTGCTCCTAAACATGCCAGTGAGAACAATAAACATCTTGAGAGCTCTAATATATAAATACATTTCTGATGATTAATTAATGAATTTGAGGAGAGGCATAGGTTGAGTTTCCGTACAGTACAGTCCTCTCCCTGCTTTTAGGTTTTGGGGAAGAGAAGACAATTGTCTGTTTGTGTCATTGCTGTCGGCTGCTTTTTGTTAGATTATCTCAGCTCATTAGTAGGTCAGTGTGTGATAGTATTTATTACCAGGAACTAATAAAGGGAATAAACACACAATTTTAAAATTCTGGAGTAAAAAGTCAAGAATCTGATACAGTGTTACCCAGAATTTTCATTGTGAGTCCTTAACATTTTGGCAGCAGTGTCAGGAGCCTGTGTGATTTATGCTCTTGCTGTCATCTCACTAAAGTCCCCTTCTCGCTACTAGATCTGGATTGTGGTTAGAGCAGCACTTGTGGTTTGAATTGGACCAGTTCAGTTGTGACTAAACTGATGCACAGTCAGTGAAAGCATCTCAATTCAGGAGGTGCAACTAAACACACAGAGCAGGTGACTCATGCTGTATTGAGCTGTGGCACACCTCCACTGTCTTTTATGCCTTAGGGAATCTTTTGCTGACATGCACATGCTCTACATGCCCTACTGGCATTGACTCCTTCTTATGTATCTTTTTGTTTATGTACTAGCTTCATTATCTTATCTCCACAGGTTTTAGGGCCTCTTGATGTAAAATGTACTATGCTGATAAAGCTTTAAAGAGTAAAAGAGAAGGTTGGGGGGAGATAGAGGGCTGGAAAACCACAAGAGCCCCTTCATACAAAATTACTTTGAGTTGTCTTTTTGCCTAATAGTGAGGAAAAGAAAACAAAAAAAATCCTAGTAGATTCTGGAGGTTTCTAAAGGAAAAAAAAAAGAAAAAAAAAAGATTTTATTTGGGAAAGAATGTTTGCCATGGCATCTGTTGTGAGATGGTGGCAGGAGCAGTGCCACTGCTCCCTGGACGGGTGGGTAGCAGCCCAGCCACCCCTTTCACTGATGGGAGTATTGCCGCCTTGCTTGCCTGCTCCTCACAAACATATTACCCTTCAGCATACTCACCTGAACTTCCTCCACTGCAGCTAAAGCCTTTTTCTGCTTTTTTTGTTTTTAGTGATTGATGAGTGTCATTGCTCCCCATCCTCCCTAATATCTCCTTTGTATATTTGTAAGACAGCCATTTCTTGCTTTGGTTTCCTTTCCCAGCGCTAATCAGGTCCCAGCTCTTTTAATCTTTCCATGTGGGTCAAGTTCTGTTCTGTCCTGAAATCTCTCATTTTTATGCCTCATGATTGTAGGACAAACGATGCTTGATCAAAGATTTAAGGGTGAGCGTAACAAACCACTGTGCTTGTAGTAGCACGTACAAAATGCCCTTCACAGCATTTCCTTTTCACATACAGTTATTCATCACTTTACGTGTATTGCTCCATTTCTGTGAAATTCACCTCTGAACTGATCTCAAGTTCCTAATGACTTTATTTAATTTCCACTGGCATCTCCTGCATAATTGAGCAAAGATCCACCCATTAGATTGCTTGGCTATAGCTCCAGCTGTATTTACTCTTACTGCTTTATCGGGAATGGGGAGAAGGGCTACATGTGGATGCTTGTCAGTGTTCGTGTAAAAGTTATTCCTTATCCAAATCCAGACTACAGAGGCCATCTTAGTGGCAGATTGTTGGGAAATACGTGTCCGTATAGACAACAGGCATGGCCAAACTCATTTCTTAATCAGTTGTTAGCTTTGTTCAAGGAAAGCATGTGCAAGTTGGCTTCTGTGCTAAAATCTAATATATTGTATATCTGTAGTATTTTCAACACTGTTTCAGGGAGAGAGCACAACAAAAATTAGATCCAGAAGAGAAAAATTGATATTAATTTATCATGCAGTGTCCTGAAATCCATTTCTCAGGAAGTAGCCATAGCTCCTCTTTAATGTACAAGCCTGTTTTTTCCCAGGTGAAGCCACTTCACATGAGAATTTTTAATTATAATAGTGCTAATAAAAACAAATTGGTTTCACTTGCAGGTTAGGACTGTTGTGTAATTCTCAATACCACTAACACATAGGTTCTACAAATGGCATTATGCACTTTTGTTCTTTCTACCTGAGTGGCTCATCTATCTGAGTGGCTGTTATCTCTTGAGAAACACTGAAGTGGCTGGTATCATGTACTGAAGAGTTTCACAATATTTGCTGCTATCTGGATAGATGAAACCCAACTCTCTGCTCCTGTTCCAGTTCAGAGAGTAATTTCAGTTCTGGAGTTTTGTCCTTCCTTTCAATTTGTTTATTATAGAATTACACTCCAGTCTTGGACCAGTGTCAGCTGGTATGTGTGAACAAACCAGCAAGATTTAAAAGCAGTATGTACGTAGGTTGCTGGAATTTCTTTTGCATCTTGAGGAAACTCATTCAGGAACTTACTTAGTGACAGAAAGTGTGTGAGATGGCCTTGACCTGCTGTGGCCTCTGGTTTTAGTACACAGGTGGAAAGTGCAGGATGAAAGGGAACGTTCAAAGTCATCTGAACTTGTGTTTGAATGAATGAGCTTCAGGATGTCATTTCAAGAGTGAAGGAAATATTAAAATAATAGTAATAAAAATAACAATAAGAAAAGACTGCTGTATTTTAACAAAAAAGGTATGAAGCTTGAGCATCTCCTTAGATGTTTCACTTTTCTGTAATATAACTGTTAAGTCTATTTAAACCTGTTTAGGTGCACAATTTTTTTCCATACATGCAGGATAGTTTTCAATCCATGTATGTCATAGAAGACACAAGCAGTGTTTCTCTAATATTTAATCAGCATGTGATGGCAAGTAATTTGTCTTTTGAGCCTATGGGTGTTTGCTTCAATGGTAAATTATGAAACTCATACCAGAACTGTACTCTGATTTTTCCCTGTTTGGATAACTTTATTGGGCATAAGTGTGTGTTTTATGGCATTGCATATGTTCCTACTCAAAAGTAACTATGTAAACCTATGTTACCATCACTTACATTGCAAGAGATTTTAAAAGTAAATACATTTTCTATCTATTCTTCTCTTTTTCTCTGTGCAGCATTTGGTAACTTGGAAGTTAAAAAAAGATGGGAGCACCAGCTTCTTGGAGTAACATTAATTGTTTTCTTTTGGCTATAAATCTGAGAACAAAACGATTAAATAGACTGGAGAAGAGGGGGAAACCTCAAATAAAAAGGCACTTACATTTATTGTGTTTTGCAGGGTTCCTTTCGGGAACAACGCATGTCTCTTGAGACTTTGTTTCTTATCCATTTTATAGAGCTCTGGCCTCTTAATAGCACTGCTTTAATGACTTGTTCTTGGGGTTCTGAGTTGGTATCAGCGCTCGCCATGAAAACAAGCCTGTTACAAAGAGGTCAGGTTTCACGAGACAGCAATAGACTTGTAAAAACAGGTTTTACTGGCACAAATAAAGTCAGAATTAGGAAGAAACCAGAGATTTGCATAAGGAAACAAGATACAGAATAAAAAAGTATGGAGCTAGACTCACAAACAGCGTATACATTGAAATTGATCAGGAGAAACAAATGGGTATTTTTGTTTGTTTCTACAACCATTTTTAGTGACATTAATAACTTTTTTTTCAGAAGATTTTGAGCAGTTCTCTGCAATTCTGACTTTGCTATCATTAAAAACTCTATTTCTGAGTAAATACCTTTCTCTTGCTCAGGTAGAAAAATGTTCTTTAAATATCAGCCTCAATTAACAATTTATTAGATTTTCTAAATAGTGTAGCTGAATCTGTTCTTACTTGAAATAATTTAAATATATGTTTGTGTGTGGGTGTGTATAAATACATGTTTATTCTGTATAATATATGTACTCTATAAAATATAGTATATAATGTAGTTTATGTATGTATACTGTGTAGTATATGTAGTACTATATATCATATACATATACCATATAACCATATATGAGGGCTGCTCCAAAAGTAATGCCTCCTATTTTGTTATGTTGGTGCGCAACATCAGAGGCAGATGTTGATGGTATGGCAGTAGAGGTTGAACCTTCCCACCAATGTTCTGTTACATGTTGTTGCTGTGTGGCAGATGGTAGCAGAGTGGCAGGCTGACAAAATGGCATCTGACATGGAAGTGTGGATGAAGCTAAGGGGTGGAATCTAATTCCTCCATGAGGAAAAAATGGCACCCATTGACATTCATCAGTGCTTGCTTGAATGTTGATGGAGACCAACCAGTGGATGTGAGCGGAGTGAGGTGGTGGGTGGTGCATTTAAGCAGTGCCAACAGCAACATGAAAGACAAGCCATGTTCCAGACAGCCATGCACAGCTTTCACACTGTGAAATGAAGAGCGTCTTGGTCAGCTCATCCATGCAAACAGGCTAATGGTGTTGTCACTGCTGAAAAGGAGTGTTTTGTAGCTGAGAATTTGCTCTATCAAATAATGTCATTGTGCTCTTTGTATCTGCTGCAGTTTCCATGAAAAAAAAATAGGAGGCATTACTTTTGGAGCAACGTGCATGTGGTGTGTGTGTATGAAAACCAAATATCAGATTTGTTTTCTCACTCTGTCCCTTTAAATAGTAAAGGAAATTTTTGGTGTGACTGTATAGTTCCCATAGATATATTAAAAGTCTGTGAGACCTTTCCTTTGATAAGATTGTACAGTTACATTCCTGCCTTGTTAAAGTGATCCTTTCCGATTCCACTGGCTGTGTGGCACAGCTGTGCTGCACAGTGGTTTGGAGACTTGTGTTATGTTGATTTGTGTGGTTCTTGTCATTATTTATATCTTTTTAATATTTCACAAGATTTTATTTTGAAAGTTAAGCAGACTTGCCTATCTTACTACATCATATCACTACATCAATAAATAGGTGATGAATGCAAAGCACTACATGTTCTCTTAGAAAATCTGTTAAGAGCAGCACTGGGGAAATACTCTGCTGACTGTCTAGATGGACACACGCTGTCTGTGTGGGCAGGGGTTGGAACGGATGAAGAGGAGAGGAAGTAAGACAAGCCTGGATGCTTTTGTTTTGCCCTTCTGTGGTGGAAAACGACAGGAAAATTGGATAGCATTAAATTTGGCAGAAAACAAAGCTGGCAAGTTTAGGGTTATGGGAACAATCCGATATACAGGCAACTTATTTGAGTTGCACTGAATCGCAAAGAACTATGATGCTTTCTTATGAAGCTTTCTTTGCAATCAAAAGGAAGTACATGGTTAGGAAGAGAACTGTTCTGTTTCCTCACCCCATCCTGTCTCCACCCCATCTTCTGTCAGGCTTTAAATGCAAACTTCTATTGTGACAACTTTATGCAAGCTGTGGGGTTTTTGTTTCCTTTTAACTAAGTGGTTAATTTGGACTTAACCATGAGATTGATGAATCTGGTACTGTTCAAAACTGAGAGAAGTAGCTGAACGTGGAATGTGGGGAACTGTGTTAAATTCTGCAGGTGAGTCCAATTCTCTCTGCGGTGAGGATGCAGAGTGTTCTGGGGCTGTGGAGACCTGTTCCCAAAAGCCACAGGCAAGCATGGAGCTGATTGTGGATACCAGAGCATCTCTGCACTCATCCTAGCAGTCTGAATCACATCTGAGGTGCCAGACCTTGATGCCAATGGCTGCGGTGTTTGCACCGTGTGGTGGCTGCTGGTTGGTGGTTTTGTTGGGCAGGGTAGTTTGGTTGTCTTGTTTGTCAGTCTCTGGGAGGTCTGTTCACAGCACTGCAACACTTGGACTCTGATGGTATGATTGGGAATGTTCATTCTTGTAGTGCTGATGCAATTACTGGAATGCAGTGCAAGAAAAAGGATTTACTCTGACCTAAGGTATTAAATAGCTATTCTAGTAATAGGATAGTTAGGCCTGTGTTAGGAGTTAGTTTGTGCATGGAGGGTAAAGCAATCAGGTGATCTCGTATTTCCTTCACACTCCAAAATTTGATTTTTTTGATGCTGTGGAAGAGTATTAAATTGTGGGGTAGTAGTGGTGGGATGGAGCATTCATTAGAATGCTTGGTGTACATCAGTGCTGCATGTGTATTCTGTGCAGAAGTGCGTCATTGAGAATGCATTACAATAAAAGAAATAAAACAATTGAAAAAGAGTGAATTGAGTAGAGGAATTATTTCAACACAAAGCTTAAATATTTAAGATATGGTTAACTTACTAGTATTGATCTACTACGCTATGTTTTTTGTAATTTATACAACAGTAGGAGTTCACTTGAAATCCTATTTTAAACACATCAGTACCGTCGAGGTGATGCAGAGATTGTTCCCTGTGCAGTCACATGGCGTGGGGATGTGTGTGGAATTACTCATGTTGTGAGATATCCAAAATGAATTGCCTCTGAAGAGCTGCTCTTTGTGTTAATTATGTACTGAGTAGCAGTAAATAGAGCAATTAATTAGAAGCTTTTGTATTCCTTTCCTTTTAGCTTTTATTTCCTGAGCAAAGAAGTCCAGCTACTGATTAGTTTTGTAGGTTTCTGCTAGCTAGAAGGTATTTATTGATCTGCCACTTCAGTTGGCTCAATTTTGTGAACTCCTGAAGTTCTAACTGCTTGAAATTATATTGGAAAGCACTTAGACTTTTGGTATGAAAGTGTCAATACCTGGTTACAGTTATTTTGAGATTTTTTTGTTTACTTTTTCAATCAAACCAATTGTACAATTCTCCAAATGTTCTTACTAAAGTGAGTATTTTTAAAGGTCTAAAATATGGCTATCAAGAACCAAATGTTCTTGGAATTTTCTTTTGCTTTTTTTTTTTAATGAAGTATATTGGGGCCCAAACTACTTGTATTGATGTGAACTGCCATGGTTTAATAATTAGTACACTTTCTAGCTACATGCCAGTCAATTTGTACAGTTAATTCTATTAGAGAGACACACATTTTATTTTTTGTTAAAACATTTTTATGTTTAACAAAATGAAGGAAATTCATTTAAGGAAATGAATTAATTTAAAATAAAATTATGCTAAGTATACTTTCAACTAATGAAAGCATGCTGTTGGAACAAAATAAGGTAATTAGGCCAGTGTTTCCTTACGTGTAGGAAAGCGGACTGTTTGAAGTGTTTTAGGGTATTTCTTCAAGTTGATCTGTGATCTGGAGCTTGGTGTATCTAGGACTTTCTCCACACTTTTGTCCTTCAAATTATATGTTCTTGTATGTTTTTTTTTTTTTTTTAGCCATTTCTGCTTTTGAAGTTCAGCCGCTTTCAACTGAGGTTCAGGAAGGTGGAGTAGCTCGTTTTACCTGCAAAATAGCAGCAAACCCTCCTGCTGTTGTGACATGGGAAGTGAATCGAACAACTTTGCCTTTATCTATGGACAGGTACGTAGACTTACACGTTTCAGGATGTCATTTATTCTCTGTGATAATTCTGAGCCAGCTACAAAAATAAAATCTGAATACTTGCAATGCCAGTACATAAAAAAGGTTCTAAGTGTGTATTATGTCAACTATTAGTAAGTCTAATAATTAGTAATAGTTGTGTTGTTAGTTAATTTTAAATAGATGTTATGAGCATGGACTAGAGTCATCTGCTGTTTGTATGTGCAGTAGAGTCTTAGAGTGAACGTTGGCCTATGAAATGTTATTGGAAAATTCTGCATGCAGGTCATTCTCAGGAATGGGAAGTGATGTGGAATGCAGAATAGGTGGACTTTTGCTGGGCAGATAGTTTAATGAGTTTGCTTTCACAGGTGCAATGTAGAAGAATTAATGTTGAACCTGTGGGTTTTTGTTTTTTTGTTTTTTTTTTTTAGAGGGCCTGTAAAGAACTATATGTGCAGAAAACTGAATTAAAACACTTCTTGCTAGGTAAATTCTTTTTAGGGTACTTCTCTCTTGAGTTGATTAACTGGAAGCATACAACCTATTTGTTCCAGATATTTTCCCTATCCACTGAACCCACTTCCATTCTTCTCAGCACCTAACTTTTGTTGAATGTGCAAATAGTGTGCAAAAGAAGGTAAAAAGAAAAACATACAAAATGAAAGCATAGGTGGGTTTATTGAAAATTGTGTATCCTAAAATGCCACTGTAGCAGAAATTATTGCCAAGAAAACTGGGCAACCTCAATAATATGGGTGTGGTATCTGCCTAAAGAAGATTAGGATGTTTGCTTCTGTGAATTGAGAAAGATCTGCTAGTTAAAAGTATACAGATTCCTCTGCTCTCTTGGTGGCATTAGTGGGGGAATCTCACCTATAGTTCAGAAATGCAGGGAGGTGAGTCACATATAGAGGGAGTTTCTGAGTCTCCAGCCTGCTGTTCCCAAGTCAATGTAGCAATGGCTGTTCAAAGTATTCCTTTCCAAGATGCTGTTCACTGGTGGAACATTTATCTATATTTCTTTTTTGTTTATGTGACAGGATAACTGCTCTACCTACAGGAGTTCTTCAAATCTATGGTGTTGAACAGAAGGATGCAGGAAATTATCGATGTGTTGCCACAACGATAACCAGTAGACGTAAGAGCACTGAAGCAACACTGAATGTTATTCCAGGTACTCAGCATGTGAGATTTTTCCACAGCATTATTGCCTTCTTTATAATATAGCAAAAACACTTAGATGCACTAAGGAGCTGTAATTACCTCTGAACCACTCCCCAAAATAATAATTTTACTTGCTCATATCCTGTGGCTAAAGTATTGTTCAGTGTATTTTTTGACAATTATTGAAAAAAGGATTTAGTGTAAATTTAATTTTAGGCATCATTTTTTAAATTGACATATTTTTTTCATACGTGATTTATTTTTTGTTTAATAGTGTTTACTTTCTTTGTTCTTTTTTTAAATTTTTGTTTTTCTCCAAAGCTTCAGACTTAAAGCCTTTTCACAAACCAGCTATAATAGCTGGTCCTCAAAACATTACAGCATCTCTTCATCAAACTGTCGTACTGGAGTGCGTAGCCACAGGGAATCCAAAGCCAATCATCTCATGGAGCCGGTTAGGTAGGTCTTAAAATTATAGAATACAATCTTGAGCTTGTGGAGAGGAAATGAAATGAGAAAGGCTGGATTTCAGCAATTAGGTTACTGTTCCGAGGCGTCATGTGGTAGGTAGGCAGCGATTAGTAGGTTAGGGTGGGATAGGTGAAACACTTTTAGTCATGTACTTCCATACCGCTGATAAGAACCGCTGAGGTTTCCCAAGGACTCACCTGCTGCTGTTGTCAAACCTGCACTGCCCCTGGGGCGTAATGGACAAGGTGCCTGGTGGGGTGGTGACCTCCAGGGACTCCAGGGCAATGACAACAGAATCATGGTTGGGTTAGTGAAGATTGGAGTGGCTACATCCTACAAAACAATCCTGTAAGTATTTCTCTACCTATTCTTGTTAGAAGCAGTATGTGAATGGGATTTAGGACTTGTATGAGTGGGCATTTTAGACTCTGAATAGCCATAGTCAGATCCTGAGTAACCTGACTGGAAGGGGAAAAGAGGAGAGGGAACACAATAATAAAAGCGATAGCGTTCATCGCTGTTTCACATTTTCTGTGAAAACTGCCTGTTCTCCTGACAGGTACCTAAATATGAAAGTCAAGAATATAGCTGTAGAATCAAATCATCAGATGTTTTCCTACATTTTATTTCTAGAAGTGGGAGAAATAATGGATTGATTCTGTAGCTCTTCTAGGCAAACAAATAAGAAAATAATTACATAACAGTCAGCCTAAGGGCTTTTTCACAGAAAAAAAATAGAAGAAAACATATGGTAACCAAATATGTTCGTTTTCTTCCAAATGTAATTTAGGAAATGGGTGATCCCTGTTTGTGAAGATGATGTGGACATTAAACTGTATCTTAGTGCAAGCTTAGTTTTTAATTAATATTGCTTATCTATTAGCAGTAAACTGTACCTTAGTGCAAGCCAACTGGGGCGGCTAACTGGAACAATAGCATTAGTTTTTAGCTGTGATGGGCAATATCAGTTATAAATGACTTACTAAGTGGTGTAACCTAACCATCTGAATGGTCAGATAACTAGAGATGAGAGCAAAGCAAATGGAAAATGGAAATCTCTGAAAGCTCATTTGTGATTTCCCATTGCATGTTTTTTGACCTTTAAATTCTAACCCATACCATGGCCATCTAGGCAACCTTCTTTAGGTAGGTTATTTAAATACTCTGGGCCACCTCATAACCACATTTCTCCCACTGTCTCAAATAGACCACAAGTCCATTGATGTCTTCAATACCCGTGTCCTTGGAAATGGGAACCTCATGATCTCTGACGTGAAGGTGCAGCATGCAGGCGTGTATGTCTGTCGAGCCACTATTCCAGGCACACGAAACTTCACAGTAGCAATGGCAACTCTTACTGTGCTGGGTGAGCCTGTTTTGACTTCTACCACGTTTTAACATCATGCTTTTGTCTTGAGCTGTGCTGTATATTGTGTTGAATTTTTGTCTCAAATAAAGTGCACCTAGGGTTATAGGGAGCTTGCCAAGATGAAAAAGACCAGTGGCTTCCTTCTTTTGTTAGAGAGATGAGAAATGTCAGATACTGAATTTTTGAGTTACAAACTAGCTGTTCATTTGTGCTTAGAGATAGCTCGGTGCTATGCTACATCTGGGAAGGCTGACTTTCAACACAGAATCCAGTGACAAAGTAAAAGTATGTAATATACCGATATGTGTCATTAGCGATATTTTGTAGGCTGGAGTTTAATTTGTTGTTTGCCTTCACAAATGCATAAACCAAAATGTATAGCAATGTTGCTTTTTGGGCAGATGGTATACATTTTTAAACAAATGCATTTACATGAAATGTGCTTTCTACATGTGTGTTTAAGCAGCCTGAGGAGAGAGGCTTATGTATAGGAAAATTCATTCTTAATTTGAGTGTCCTGACATTTGTGTGAGCTTGATTTTTTGCTTGTTACTTATCTGTAGCTCCTCCTTCATTTGTGGAATGGCCGGAAAGTTTAACAAGGCCTAGAGCTGGTACTGCCCGTTTTGCCTGTCAGGCAGAAGGAATTCCTGCCCCCAAAATTTCATGGTTGAAAAATGGAAGGAGAATACACTCCAATGGTAGAATTAAAATGTACAACAGGTAAGATTACAATTGCTGTTTGAGAGATGTGCTTTTAAAGAATACACACCATTACCAAGGGTTGAGATTTCACTAAATGTAGCCAAACAAGATCTAACTAAGTAAACATAAATTGGGCATTGAATGTAGCATTATTGGACATGTCCAAGGCAGAAGAAACACAGATTAGTCAATACCCAAAATTATCAGAGAAGATTGTATGATCTCTGCCTTACCAGAGTGGAAACTGAAGTGATTTTACTAGAGTCGCTCTGGATCTGCAGTACTGTAGTAGAGACCAGAATCTTACCAGTTGTTTGAGGCCTGTTTCAGTCCTTCTGTAGAGTGAACAGCTCATATTAATTTTTTTTAAGAAATGACGATCTTAAGGTTGTTTGTTTTTGCAGGGAGGAATAGATTTATGTATTTGTTTTCACTGTGCCTGGCTTTGCAGCCATAAACATGAATACTGGTGTGGGAGGTTTTGAGTTACATTTCAGGTTGCTAAATTTCACAACTGCACATCCATTTCTAATTGAAAAGCTTGTGAAGTATAAGTTATTTAAACTCATGAAACATAGGCAAATATAACTGTTGTTGCATTATGTAGAGCTAAGTTTATCCAAAATGTTTTTTTTTTTCCTTTTTTCTTCTTTTTGGATTCAGTAAATTGGTGATTAACCAGATCATTCCTGAAGATGACGCCATTTATCAGTGCATGGCTGAGAACAGTCAAGGATCTGTACTCTCCAGGGCCAGGCTTACTGTAGTTATGTCAGAAGACAGACCCAGCGCACCTTATAATGTCCATGCTGAAACAATGTCAAGCTCAGCGATCCTGCTAGCGTGGGAGAGGCCACTGTATAATTCAGACAAAGTGATTGCATACTCAGTGCATTACATGAAAGCAGAAGGTAAGAAATTTGATTTAAAGTGTATCCATATACTGCGTAACTTACAAATGGTAAGTACTTGAACGTTCTTGCAAAGGCTGCCAGATTTGAATGGCTCATAACCAGAGCTTATTGGCATAAAAATCTGTATGGTAACCAACAGACACGCATGGGGAAAAATGCTTTTGCCAAATCATCTCATTTGTGGGACTGAGTGTTCTTCCAACTCACCTTGTTTGATCACTCCAGTGAACAGATTTTGAAGTCAGGAATGGGCTTTAAAACCTCGGACCTACCTACTATTGTCTGTGTCTGTGTCTCCCTCAGTTTGTCCTCAAGGGGAAATTCTACTCGCGCTGTCTTCCACATGAGTGCATGATGGGGAAGAACAGAGTCCTGGGAGCTCGTAGTGATCAGTTTTCCCCTGGATTCAGCTTTTATGCCTGGATCACCAAATTCTTGTGACTTTATAGGCTTTCATATGTTTCGGAATAAAAAAACGATTGGTGCATTATTGGCTTTAGCTTTCATCTCTTAGTATACTAACTTAACAAGAAAGTTTGCTTTCCTACAGTTAGAAATACGTATTCAGACTTCTAAAATATATGGAAACAGCTGTGAATGGTTTGCCATGGTCTCTTAAATGTTATATAAATTGATTTGTAGGAGGGAATGGGCAAATTAAAATAAAATTGAGTAACTAGACATTTTAAACCAGTGTTATGTAATTGCTTTAAGTTAAGGAAATCTTTAAGGTGATAGAAAACAGGTATTTTTCATAAGCAAGGTATTTTTCATAAAACTACCAAAGGATCTGAAAATTTCTTCGGTGTGTGGCTTAAACTAATGTTTATGCTGTAACTGAGGTCTGTTTTCTTGGAGGACTAATTTCTTTTCCCATTTCTATTCAGTAACTCATTTATTCAAGGACAAGACTGCAGATGCTCAGCTCTGTGTGGAATACCAGTCTGACATCTGCTAAGCAGAGGACAGGAAGGACAGCTTAATTACTCTAATACTGATGCAGAAATAGCTGCCTTTGCTTTTGCAAGTGGGATTTTTCAGGACACAAGAGAATTTTGTCTGAAGGAAGGAAGGAAAGAGTTTTAAAAGATAATGAGGACAAGAGGTGCGGGAAATTACCCCCTACACTTTCAGTCACTGAGGTATTGTGCTCACAACCCCCACTCAAAGCTAATATGAATAAAGTCACACTAGATAAGCTATCTGGGTAATTGTATGTCCGGTGCCAGTGTAGAGAGCAGAGACTGGGTAACTTCAAAGAAAACTGGGAAACTGTCCTTAGGGAAGCCTGCATTTGTGCAGGAAATCTCTTTCACTGTTGTGAAAATGAGGTATCTTCTGAAATTTGTATTCTGCAAAATTCTTTTGCAGTCTCTGCTTCATTTGCCTGCTTGTACAAAGACTGTATGTATGTTGTGAAATGAGATTGTAGCTTGATTTAGTTTAAAAAAAAAAACCAACAACACAAAACCCACAAAAACAAACGGAAAAACCTGAAATAGTTACTCTCTAAGTGGTAGTCTGTAGATATTTCAAAGGATATTGCCCACATCCGAGGCATTCTGCTGCTTCACTGTGAAACAGGTTCAGGTCCTCTTCCCTATTTAAAAAAAAAAAAAAAAAAAAAAAAAGTTGTATTGAAGTTAGTTGAAGAAACTAACAGGTGGTGTTTTTATTTTATGTTTTAATTTTCGTTCTTTTTAAAGCAGAATATTTTACATTCAAATCGAGGTCATAGTAGCAAGAAGAATAAGGGTCTGATGAGTGTGCATGTTGGAGTGTGTTAATTCCTTGTTAGTAATTCAGAAAAGGCACAAAGGGAACACTGATTGTGGTGGAAGGCAAGCCTTGTTCTCTATTATGGCTGTTTCATTAGGGCCTCTGCATGAGGCCTAGCAATCCATTCAATGAGAGAACAAGTCCTTTTAATTTGAGCTCAAGGATCTTGTTTAGCAGGTCAGAAATCGTGCCTTGCAATTCCTAATTAACAAGCCATTAACTAGTCTGTTGTGAGATGCTTGTAATCTTGTCTAATTAAAATGCTATCAAGTTAATTCATAAATGTGGGAAAACTTAATGCTGGAATTTGCCTTTCGTTTTGTTTATAAATTCAGTTGTGAAGAGGAGGAGCTGGCTCTTACAGAGTTTTGATTAAGTTGACATGCATTTGGTGTGAATTGTTCCTTAACACAGCAGCTTTCACCACCACGCTTATTCCACTTTATAGCCTTCCTCTATAGGAATAAAGCCCAACAAAGACAAGAACTGCTGCTTGCATTGCTATGCATATTTTATTGAGAATTGCTGAGAATTTTTTCTTTTTTTTCTGTCTCTTTTTCTCTCGCTCTTTTCTTTTTTTTTTTTTATTAGCAACTCATTAAGGAGCAAAATACTTTTGAAGCTCATTCTGGGCTGCTCCTATTGGCATTTTTCCAAATTAAAGAAAAAAGTGTCAATCAGATGTACTAGAATTTGCAGGGCTAAAATGAGATCCTTTTGCTGAATAATTTCTTTGTTTTGTGTTATTTGGGGGGTGGAGGGTTTTATGTTTGGGTTTTTTTGTTTTGTTTTGTTTTGATGGAGTAGAGCCTTTGCATTCCTCCCAGACTGCTATAGTAAGGCTCTGTAAATAGGTTTTGAAAAAGCCTCCTGACTCTAAACAAATAGATTTAGAAGTTTGCTCTGAATTATAAGGCTATTAGAGCTTGTCTGTTGTGTTACTGTATATTGGGCGCAGTTTGTTGTGACTAATTTTAAAAAGGGGTTTAGAGTTGCATTCAGTGTTCCTGATTCAGGAAAATCCTGCAGCACCATTATCTACACCACAGTAAGACACAGTTACTCCTGTGCATAAATGAACTCTACTTAGCAGGCTGAAGAAAAAGAGATAAGCTGGGTAAGAAAACAAAATAACTTTGTAAGATCTCACAGCCAGATACTGCAATGTTTAGAGATTATCTGGAATTTTTGTTTGTTTAACCCTTGTTTTGTGCAGGTTTAAATAACGAAGAGTACCAAGTGGTCATCGGAAATGATACAACTCATTACATTATTGATGATTTGGAACCAGCTAGCAACTATACCTTCTATATCGTAGCTTACATGCCTCTGGGAGCCAGTCAGATGTCAGATCATGTGACTCAACACACCCTTGAAGATGGTAAGACAGATAAATACCCCTGTTTTTAAGTGAGCGTTTTTATTCACACTGAATAGAAATGTGCAATCAAGTGCTAATAGCTTTCAAGGATTCAGTGACATCAGTGAGACTTGTAGATACGAGTGATGTAAGACTGAACCAGGTAACAAAAGCAATGAAAATGAAATAACATTCAGACAGGACAACATCGTATATTACGTGACATCTTTTTTTTTTAACATTGAAAGACATTTCATTAAATCGGGTAAAGTATCTTTTCAGATCTTCCTCAGTGCTGAGGATTTGGTGGAAGCCTACAATTTCATCTTTGTGACTCTTTTCTCAGGCATTTGAAATGTGGATTAAGTTGCACATGCAGTGCATCTTCTGTAAATTTTGAAGGAAGGTTTGGAATAACAATTTGGCGTACTAACTCCCCTACCCTTTTCTGTTGTTGCTGTTGTTTGTTATTTGCAGTTTGTGTGTTTGTTTTTTGGTCTGTGCTTGTTCGACAAGGGCCAAAGATAGGATCAAAGGGATGGAGTACCTCTCTTGTGGAAGATTGAGGGAACTGGATTTTTTACACAGTCTAATAGTGGTAGGAAAAGGGGGAATGGCTTTAAACTAAAAGGGGAAAGTTAGGTTAGATGTTTGGAAGTAGTTCTTTATTCAGAGCGTGGTGAGGCAATGGCACAGGCTGCCCAGAAAAGTTGTGGATGCCACATCTCTGGAGGTGTTCAAAGCCAGGTTGGATGTGATCCTGGGCAGCCTGATGTGGTGGGTGGCAGCTAGCCCACAGCAAGGGGTTGGAACTGGATGGACTTTAAGGTCCCTTCCAGCCTAAGCCATTCTATGATTCCATTAATTGGAGTTTCTTAAAAGACCATACTGACTTATTTCTGTGCAGTGAATTAACTATCCAGAACATCATTGGAGTTGATGAACAAATTCTGATAGGATTAAGCTTTGGCAGCATGGAACACTTCCATTTACAGTTGTCCGCCTGACTTGTGTCTCAGTTTCATGTGGGATGAAATTGTTTTCTACAGAGTGTCTGGTATGATGCTGTGTTTTGGTTCTAGAAGAAAAACAACGTTGAAAGCACACTGATGTTTATTGTTGCTGCTAAGCAGTGTTGTTCAGAGCCCCATCCCTGGAGATGTTCAAGGCTGGGCTTGATGAGTTCCTGGGCAGTCTGATCTAGAGGTTAGCAAACCTGCCCACAGCAGGGGATTGGAACTAGCTGATCACTGAGGTCCCTTCCAACCCAAGCAGTTCTATGAGTCTATGAAGGCCATTCTCAACGAAAGGCCAAAGGAGCTGGGAGGGAGCAGAATTAGGACAGCTAACTTAAACTGAACAAAGGGATGTCATGCCTTTTGACATAATGTGGAAGGAGTTTTGAAGGGGGTTCACTTAGCTCTCTTCCACTACTTGGGGGCTAGCTGGGCATTGGTCAGAGGGTGGTGAGCAATTGCTTGTGTATCTCTAATTATATACATTTTTATATATATATATGCAAGTATAGTGGTGTGTAGTAGTGTAGTAATAACTATTACCCTTTTCCTTCTCTCAGTAGTTTTATCTTAACCTACGAGTTCTACTTCATTTTTTTTCCCGATTTTCTTCCTCATCCCGCTGGGAAGCAGGAGGGTGGTGAGCAAACTGTGTGGTCATTAGCTACCTGCTGGGTTAAAGCACAACATGTAGCCAGAAGTTACTACCCTTGTAACAGGGCTGGTGGAAGGGAAGCGCACGCACAGTTCTGAGCACTACTGGATGTTGTTCAGATGCCTAGTTTCAGCTGCTGCATGTAACCTTGACAGTCACTTTGGCAGAACAGTAAAGCGTTGACTGCCATCAATTCCTGCTGTCAGCAGTAAGAGAAGAAAATGCGGAGAGCTTTACAGAAAGGAGCTTGCTAGGTTTATATTGGATGCAGAAGGTTAAGAAGTATGAGCAGTGTCAAGCTATTCTTAAAATAAACAAGGATCTACAAAACTGCTTATTACAAGTACCACATCATAGGTTAAGGTGCTCAAAAACTTTTGTCCTTTTCCTTTTCAGTTCCCTTGAGAGCTCCTGAAATTAGTTTGACAAGCCGGAGTCCTACAGATATTCTTATCTCTTGGTTGCCAATTCCTGCAAAATACAGGAGGGGTCAGGTGGTGCTGTATCGTCTATCGTTCCGCCTCAGCACAGATAGCAAAATCCAAGTCTTGGAGCTTCCAGGGACTTCAGATGAGTACCTCCTTGAAGGGCTGCGGCCTGACAGTGTCTACTTGGTTCGTATTACTGCTGCAACAAGGATTGGCTGGGGAGAGGCATCTTTGTGGACCTCCCACCGAACTCCAAAAGCTACAAGTGTGAAAGGTATTAATGCTTATGTTACTTGCTGCCTGGAGATGGGGTCAACTGTGGGCTTCATCTGAAGGCTACACGTTTTTCTAATAGTTAACACAAGGATGTGAAGCAAGTTTTCCCATTACATGTCCTTATCCTAGTGATCTAGGGAATACTGTTCTAACTATGAATTTGTGCACAGTCTACACAAGTTCATGTTTTTAGTCTCAGGATCAGAAGTTGTCGAGAAACGAATCTGTCTTGTGCTTCATATGTGACAGCAGAAAGAAAAGCCAATGTATTATTTTTGTGTCTGTCTTTCATTGTTGTCATAGGCTGATATTCATGTGCTTGATACGGTGGTAGGAAACTTTAATTAAAATATTTTAGCTTTTAGCTTTGTTTCCAATGATAACATGGTTTTCTTCTATTCTATGTGATTTTAATAAAAAACAAACTCCAAAAGTGTAGCAGTTCAGAGTAAAACTCTTCTTCATGTCAAGACATTTCACATTGGCAGCCTGCGTGGGTGCATAAGGGAGCTGAGATGACGTGTCTGCTCTACAAACAAAACACACAGTTTGAATATACAGATGGACTTACCTGAAATCTGATTTAAGTTGTTATAGCTGAATTTTGGCTTACATTATTATTTACCAATGTTGTATAGAAGAGCATTCAATTTTGCATGAATGCCTTAAAGATATAGATTTGAATTTGTGACTGTATTTCTTAGCTTAGTCTACATCCATCTCATTTGAATTTAATTGAGTTTTGAATTAGCAAATTATTAGCTCTTGATGAATTGTGATGTTATTGCTATTTACATTTGCTCTGGATTATTTTAGAGCAAGAAAAAAATTTACAAACTTTGAATTATCCTCATTTTCTTTTGAAAAAAAAAAAAGGAATTAAAAATACTTTTTAAAATCTTATTTTCTTTTTTTTTTTTTTTGAGATGCTGAATTGAAAAATGGCTATTTCCTAATTTACCTGAAATTATGCTTTTAGATTAGCTACATCACAAATGAGCTAGAATTAAAATCTTGAGTGAACTTTTGAGTCATGGGCACTCTGATTTTAACATAGGATTTTGTTTTTCTTAAATATAATAATATTATGTTTATTTCTCTAAAATCAGCACCGAAGTCTCCTGAGCTGCGTTTGGAGCCAATAAATTGTACAACCATTACAGTACAGTGGCAGCAGGACTCTGATGACACTGCTGCTATTCAAGGGTACAAATTGTATTACAAAGAAGAAGGCCAGCAGGAAAATGGACCGATTTTGTTGGATGCCAGTGATCTTGAGTATACTGTCAGTGGTTTAGGTAAGTACAGAAAATATTTCTTAACTGTTCTGGAAGGCAATAAAATCAAAGGACATCTTAAGGATCTTAAATCTTCAGACCTACAAGGCTACTGCATTAGTTTTGGCCATCTATATTCCTAGCAATAAGCTATTTAAACTAGAGTTTAAATAGAGCTGCTGATGGATAATCCTATCTGTATCCCTAAATATATGTTGTGCAACACTTAGATAACCAGATCTTGTTAATCTTGTATAAGTTAGAAGGACACCTAACTTCATTCCAGAAGATACAGAACTGGTAGTTAGTAAATATCCATCTTTTTACTCAGTTTAATACTTGATGTTTTCAGCTTTTGTGTGTTTGTGCTTTGTGTAGTAACAGTGAAAGATGAGTACAAAATACCAAAGATTTTTCTCTGGTCTTTCTAGGCTATGTTTCTGTTATTTGTTGCCTTTCTCATTGGCTATACTGCCCAACAAGCACTGCTCACATTGGTGTGGCTATAGGACATATTACTGTAAATTCCTGCAAATATTACTGGAGTACTGCACTAAAAGGAAATAAAAATACCTTCAAGTATTAATGGGATAGTAACATGCGTACGGTACTAGCTAGTAGCCTCTCTGCATGTTCTCCTTTATATTTTAATTAGTACTGGTAAATATTTGCAGAACTGAACACAAATATGAGAGCACGGAGCAGTCCTGTTGTAGTCTTTCAGCTGATGATCAGACTGTTTTCTCCTGTAGCTCTTGCCTTGCATATCAGTACAGATGTCTTGGTATAACCCCTAGTAAGAAGGTGCTTCTGTTTATATAGAAAAAGCTGAGATTTTTTTTTAAATAAAAAGGTGTGATCAGTGTAATCAGCAAAAGTAAAATAAGAATTGACACTTAGCATTTGAAATGTGTCGAGATAGTTTACTTAGGGGTAATCTGGAGAACTGAATTATCAGAATTGACCTGTGCTCTTAACTTGGTCAAATGGCCTCTTCACCATGATCAGACAATTCTCATCTGCTGCATACAGTTGAGATACTATTTTAGAGGAGATCACTGGGGAGAGCATTCTGCTCTGTTAACTGGACAACTGGCCATCTGTGACCATTCTTGCCCAGAGCATCTGGCAGCAGCTGACTGTTTAACAGAGCTGTGAGACAAAAGAGCATTGGCTTGGAAGGTTGTGCTATGTGTCCTAGGCATAAATGTTTTTTGGTTTGTTTTTTGTTTTTTTTTTTTGACTTGTCATTATGCAGTCACTAAACAATAATTTCAAACAGGCAAATTTATTAATTGTGTGACTCCTATCATGAGAATTGTTCAGTATACTAATCCTCCTCAGATTAAAATATTGTTTTACAGAATTATGTTTAAAATATATTATCTGTGTGTTTTTTATTGGGCTTTCTTTCCAGTAGGCATGTAGACAGAGGACAAAACAGAAGCAAAATGAGTTTGGGAAGGCACAACTTTCACACAGTCATATTGTTGCCCAAATTCTAGGATGTATGAACATGGAAGATCCACATGCTTGAATTTACCATTCAATCATGGTGAATAGGGTGTTTTGAGTGTTCATTCCTTGCCTTAATTCTAAATATCTGCATATGGTGACCAAAACAGGACACATCCCGTATAATCTGGTTGCCATTCCTTATATTTTTAATGTGTGTGTAATTTATGATGCCATAGATTAGTCCTGTGAAGAGTGTGTGTTTTCATGCAACTTTCAAGTAGACATCAGCTTTTTTATTTCTTTATGGAACATACAGAGTTATTTGAAGTTAACTTTCCTGTGTGCATTTATAGAAAAAGGCATTAATTGCCACAACTGCAAAAGACTCAGTACTGGAAATCTGATCAGGTCATGGTTTTTGACTGCGAAGGTTGTTATGTATGTTGAAGCCCAGAAATTTCACACATATTTCTCATAGTGATAGTACCTGTTTGATTACTGTATTTGCCCACTGAGAAGTCAACTGTTTGAAAACTTGTGGGTACTACATTATTTCTTAGAAAACAGTACACAGCCAACCTTATTCTTCCAGTAGTAGCTACACCTGGGGAGAATATAGCAGGTAAAATGATATGCAGTATATAAAATAACAAAGAGTGTAGCAACATCCATACAGTAATAAGGAACTTGATATGCTTTTCTTTTTATTTCTTGTGAATAATCTAAATCATTTAACTGGGTTATCTTATTTATATATTTCTAATTAAAATATCACTTACCGGGAAGTGGCCCTGCCTGTTAGAATTGAGATGAAACAAGGAAAGCCATCTATCTAGGTTTCTGACTACCGTAAACTGAATCTTCATGAATTGGACAGTGGCTTTGAGAAGCAATGTTCTGGCTTACATTTGCCTCTTCTTTGGACACTAAATTCACAGAATCACAGAATGGTGACTAATGAAAACTACAGACTTACTGACAGCCTCTTTAAAATAAAGGACCCTTAATGTCTTCATTACAAGCTACATGTATTAGTAGAATATGGCAAGTATGAGATCTTAAGGGGCAAGGTGTGTTTAGAGACTTCATTTTCATAGATGTTGGATAATGTGGTCAAATAAAAGGCTATTTCTCATTTGGGAATGCTCACAGATGCTTTCTGGTGGCAAGGTTTGAGTACTTTCTCATTCATATCTGTTGCCACTGAACAGTTTGTCATGACCTAAGCCTGCCCTACCATTTTCTATTCTTTTGCATAGTTAATAAATTGCAGATAGAGTTCTAATGAAATGTGGAGCATAACAATATGTCTCTCCTTGGAATATTTTGCTGATGTTGATGCACATGGACGTCAGTTGCGCAAAATCTGTGTTCAGGGAAGACAATTCACTTTGTGGCAACTGAAGTGCATTAGGACATCAGAATTCATAATCTCTTAACAAAGAGAACATTAGCATTGATACTATAAACACTGTTGATTGCATTTATTATTGATAACATTTGTGAATTACTGTTAAATGACTTGCAGATGGCTACTGGACCCTTGGTGGAAGGACAAGACTGATAAAGGAGAATCAGCAATGGCAGTGTAAAATAGGTTTCAGTGGCTGAACATTAAATATAGCAATATGACTGTTATGCTGTATGTTTAATCTGTTTTTTGTTTCAACCTTACATTTTGAGAACTGATCTCCCTTACTTTAGTGTAAGTCTACCCAGTTACTTCAGTCTATTTTTTAACTGAATTATTTAGCGTGATAGTCACTAGGTAAATAGAATTAAATGATCTGATCAGAGTCAGGGCTGCCTTTCTCAAAATAAATATTCACGGTTTCACATAGACATTTCTTTGTGTTAAAGATCTTGGCATTTATTTTTCAATAGTGAGCCACTTCCTAGTCCAGTGTAAAATTCCATTATCACTTGAATTTGCTACAGGAGCATACCCTTGAGTGCATACCATGCATTTTTGACTCTATTTTTAATTCCTCCTTTGCTTACTCCTGCTCTAGAAAGTTGTGACTTTTCACTTCCAGCCTGGAGAACAGAAGGCTCTGGGGAGACCTCGTTGCAGCCTTTCAGTACTTAAAAGAAGCTTTTAAAAAAAGACTTTTTACATGATCTGATAGCGATAGCGCAAGGGGGAACAGTTTTAAACTAAAAGAAGAGAGATTAAGATTAGGTGTCAGGAAGAAATTCTTTACTCGGAGGGTGATGATGTGCTGGCACAGGCTGCCTAGAGAAACGCCTCATCCCTGGAGACATTCAAGGCCAGGTTGGATGGGGCCCTGGGCAGCCTGATCTGGTGTGTGGCAACCAGCCTATGGCAGGGGTGTTGGGATACTATAGCCTTTAAAGTTACCTCCAACCCAAACTATTCTATGATTCTGTTCTAGGCAGACAGTGTGAGATTTGATGAATCTGCTGTTACAGATTCTGTTTCTATTTCAGAATGTGTATGCTTGTTCAGAAGTTGAAGTGAGTTTTCTTGGTGGAGGAGTTTGTTTGGGAACCTTCTTGCATGACTTTAAAAGTCAAAACAAAGGGATTGTCCAGAGAAGCTCGTTTCCTACTTTTCATTGTCTTCATATCATTTTTTTTTTAGAAGAACTGGTATCACTGGTACTCACTACTTACTGCACTGAGTGTTTGTTTGCCTGTCACAGCTCACTGTGCAGCCGTATGATCATTAGGAGGGTAGAACCAGTACAAGAGGGGCAGTGGCTCTGATGTACCCATTTCAGGCTTATATGTTTTGCCAGAACCAGGAACTCTTCAGAGCTAAGTGGTACTACTGATGGGAATCTCATCCCACCAGCTGCATGTAGACAGATTAAAATCAAATTTAGCTTCTTGCTTAACAGATTCAAGAAAGCGCAATCCACTATGATGCTGTAACACAAGTTCATTGTTCTTCAGATTGCCTGGAGTTCTCCCCCTCTGAACTTTAATTAAATTGGAAAGATAAACACATTAGATATTACCATGCTAATAATAGCAGTGTTTTTTACTGATTAAGTGAATGATGACGGGGGAAATACAATGTGTTCTTGTGCCATTAATACCTTCTACGCTTGGAGAAAGGGAGGAAAGGAAGAATTCACTCTGCAAATTCATCCTTCTGTAGTTGCTGTCTGGAAGCTCTACCACCTTGCTTGATGGTAGTTACAGAGAAGATTTCAGAAATTTGCGCTTAGATGGCAAGGCTCATGTAGGATCTCACTAAATGCACATGAAATCCTGGGGCAATCAGGTTGTGGCAGGGATGGGTACACCTTAGGTGCTCTTTTGTTTCTGTTGCACACAAGATGATATCATGCTAAATAACCATTTTCAGCCAGAAACACCTTAGGGGATGGAAAAACTGGTCTGTTAGCTTCAGTGAGAACACCTTGAGCATGTGAGCACACTTCGCTTGGCCTTTCCCTAGCATGGCCCCTCCCCAGGAGAGCCTGTGAAGTGCTGTCCTGTGCTGGGGCTGTAGACCCCGGAGAGCGGCTGGCTCCCCAGGGCAGGGTGCTACCAGGCTGCAGGGGGTGGACAGAGCCTGCTGGTGATTTGATGAGCATGAAATTGAGTGTATCTGCTTTTATGTATGTGTTTGTATACATACACATGCATATATATAAATATTACTATAATGATTGTTTGGCGATTCCTGGGAGGCCTGGGGAGGCTGCAGGCCTTCCCACTGGGAAAGTTTCTTGGGGCTATCTAAAGCTGCTTAACATGAGGGATATTGCAATCCCTCGCTGCTTCTTCTGGAACTCCAGTTTTATAATACCTAGTGGCTTCCTCCTGCTCAATCCAGTTCTTTTGGAGAATATACTTAGGTTCTGTCAGACTCATTTATCTAATATACTCAGTGTGATCAGAACGTTTGACCTTAATCGGCAAAACATCCATGATTCTGTGGAAACTCTTCAAGTCCTACCTCTGTCATTGCAGAGTGGAGAAATGAGGGAAAGTGCATTCCCCCCCCTCAGCTGGACAAATGTCTTAGTGCTTTGTGAAGAATTTGTCAAAATCTAAAGGATACAAAGATGTATTTTGTGACCCTACATGGTCTCTGCTCTGAAAAGGGGCTTGTGCTGCAGAATTAGACTGCAACCTATCATGCTTAGCATTCCTCCAGAGACTTACCTGGCCTTCGGTTGTTATTTTCACCTGGATCTATATATATTGCTTTATAACCATGATTATAGCTAAGCTTCAGTCTAGAGCAGCAAAGAGAAGATGATTCTATAATCTATAGAAATGGAATAAAGGTATATAAAAAAAGACAGTGCAGAGAATTTCTCCCATTAAACTGTCAGATGCGTGCCACCCAACTGCCTTTTCAAATAATTTCTTAAAAGTACTTGGGAAGTTTCATAAAGCAGGTGAATATAATGGTCAGGTATGACATAGTGCTTTGTTCTGCAACCTACTGCAGTTGTATGTGCAAGAAGGTGTAAATCTTAGCTTTATTGCCATCTATCTTGTTAAGAACTACAATTGTTGTAATATTGAGAAGAAATGCAGTATGAGCATATTATTCTATTTTTTAATTTCTGATCGTGACTGTCAGTGTGTTGAGGTAGTTATTTCTAATAGCTGGGGCTGTAATTTCAGTTCCGTCCTAGGTTTTGTTGGTGTCAAAATGTAGTCTTGCATATTTGTATCTGAAAATTGTGGGCCATCTGAAATTGCATAGGTGAGAATTGATATTGCAGTCTGGTTATGAGTTACTATGAAAATTTAGCTTGAGCTTCACAGATGAATTTCAAGGAACCAAACATTTGAACAGTTTAATAATATGAAAGAAACAACACAACTCGCTCAATATGCTTTTCATTTTTATTTTTTATTTTTTATTTCTTGTTTCATATTTAACTGTTTCCAAATTCTATTTGATGAAGCAAAACCTAGTATTGCAGGACTGCTTTATTTTTGCTTGAACTATTTTATGTTGAGTCAGACATTCGCTGTGAAATTTTGATTTGAACAAGCTATAGCTGCCTTTAAAAAACAAAAATCAGTAATGACAATAGTTCTTAATAAAATACAACTTCTCCAATTTTTTTTTTTTGCTCATAATACCAGATGATAGTACTGTGTGCTGTATATACTGGAACCAGTGTATTTACACTGTTGCATTGTGAAAAGTGTCTAATAGCTCAGTAGGTGACCAGGACAAATATTATCATTTATTACCACTGTTTACAGCTGGGTCAGTCGAGTGTTTACTCATGCTGATTACATCCTTAAACTAAACCTCTTATCTGTCAGTTCTCCTGATTGTATGTAACAGGCTTGCTACTACTACTTATCAGTTAAAACATGAGGGATTTGCAGAGCGAGGGGAGGAGGAATTGGCCAAATTGCACAGGAATAAAAGCAAAAGCCCTAGAAGTAGACCGGGCATGTTTAAAAGCAGCCTTTTCCCAGCTGTGACCTCTTACTCTTTTGCAGACCTGGCGATTTATGTATATTTGTATTTAACAGTCCCAAACTCTCGGGCTAGTCCTGGTGTGATACCATGCTTCTACTGCATGTCAGTAAACGAGAGACACATTCCTTGCTTCATAATCATAAAGGGCGGACCTGTCACCACTTTGAATGAGCCTGTCTTCTAAATGCAGACGTGGCATATCCGCATATCACTTTTTCCTGAGTTTATAAGGGAAGGGGCAGAACCCTTATGATTAAAAGAGGCAAGGGAGGGGGCTTTACTATGTTGCATCTTTTCTTTTTGCTTGCAAAATATCAAAGCAAATGCTGCTTTGGTAAGTTTTTGTCCCTTTTTTTATACTGAGCCATATTGCCTGGTAAGACCATAAGTGTAAACAGAGGTCAGATTTTTTTTTTTCCAGTTCTGTGGTTGGAGTTTACAAGCTGGTGCATTATGTTTTGTTTCAAGTGCATGTCAGTGCTGGTAATTCCTCTGGACATATTTGTAGCTGTTCTTTCCAGATTCAGATTTATTGTTGTTGAATGCGCAGAAACTTGGCTGGGTGGCAGAAGCAGGGAAGGAATGAAATCTTTGTTTTGTGCTGCGTTTTTTGATTAAGCAATTGTTGGTCCATTGTGCAGCTTGATGTGGAGCAGAGCAAGTGAGTGGGGAATATCAGGAGGTTGGATAGTGCAAATGCACTGAGATGAGGTGACCAGACCAGCTGATTTTCAGACTGACCCAATTCCATAAGTTTGTGCCTCCCTTGTGGAATTAAAATACTAAACTGCTCTGTTTGGATGAAAAATCAATTCACTCAGGTTATAAATTGAATTTTTACCAAGCTAAACTGAATCTTGCCTTTAATTGTGTGTCCCTTTGTTGGAGCTTATTGGCATGGCATCCATTACAGCAAGTGTGTCTCTGGTTCCCACTCGTATATACAACAAAATGAGAATCCTAGATAAACATCAGCTTGTTTTTTACTCAAGAGAGGCCAGTTAAGTATCAGCTGCTAAAGCTGCGTGCTTATTGTGCAGTTCAAGTGCCACATCTGTAAAAGTGTAGTGCCTTCCTTCCTGCGTAGTTCTGTAGTTACAGTTCTCTTGCACTGCGCTCTATCACAAAGTTGTCTCATCATTACCTATTTTCAGTTGAATTTTAGTTCTCAGTTAAAAAGATTACTTTGATTATCACATTCTTTCTGATAGTATAACCTTTGTTAAATTGATTTATTGGTTCTTTTTGGTTTTAAATGGCATCTTAAGTAAATCTGCCAGTGTTGTTGTTTTTGAAAGAAAATGTTATTTTCACATAGTTTATTTGCAACGGAAAGCTTTAATTAATGTTTAGTGTATTTGTCAGTCTTAAATTACACCACCAAACCTCTCAATAGTTCACTGATTGAGCCAGCAGACAACTTTAATGGGTGTCGAAATACTGAAATTTGCAACATCTATATTAGTGAAGTATCTGTTTTGGTGTCGATTAAAATGTCACCTGTGACAAAACACGACAAGCGCTTGGTTAGGGCAATCTCTGGGTATCTGTGAGTTAAATTCAGAGTCATCACGTAGTTTTAAAATGAATGGAGAGCTATTTGTCCTTGTGCGAAGATGGGCGAGATCTCTCTTAGTTAAGATCTTTCAGAAACAGGTAGATTCTGTGCTGGAAAGATTGCCAGGTATTTTTTTATGTAACCTTCTTGAAAGTGCTCCCTAAACTACTCCAGTTTGAATCCATTTGTCTTGCAAAACAGTCCTGACATTCTCATTTAACCATGCCTTGACTTTTGCAGTAATCCATGTTAACTTTGCGCATCAGTTGCACTTTAAAGGTGAGGGACAGGGGGAGGGAAGAGCGCAGAATGAGATTGAATGTACTGTACTTCAAAAAACAAAACAGAGTGTTAAGAACAGTTAAGCCTGGCTCTCTAATGAGACAGTGGGAGTTGTCTAGGTGGAGGAAGTTTCCTTGTTTCCTGGGTTGATGCCTCGCAACAATTTTGTAGATTAAAACTATCATGATGCAGACTTTACTAAGGCAGCGGTTGAGATTGCATTCCAAGGGCCTACTCCGGTAGCAAGGAGAATTTCTGCCAGCTTTTTGGGAACACTTTTATCTCTTTATCAGCTGCCTCCATAGCTGAGTCAGATGCGGCTGTTTTCTCCTGGGACGTCGGACTAATGGTGTTGCAGCTCCAAGAAGTGGAATCAAAGGTGCAGTGCAAAGCACTGAAAATTAGAAGGGGGGTTATTTACATTCTGTCAAGATAACTATCCAGCCTCTAGCGTGGCAAGCTGTGTCCTTTTGAAAGTATTTGAATATAAGATGATAAAGCAACCAGAATCTTGCAGGAAATGCTCTGTTCTCTTCTGTGTTCTTGGGGTAGAAATTCCACCATTTAAAGCTAACCCTGTGTGGGAATTCAGCTGGGAAATTGTGTCATCCTGATTGAGTAACAGTTAGGATGTATGCAAATAGTGTTTCCTTGTTCTTTTGCTGGAGCTGAAGGTTGGTATTTGCTTGGTGAGAAGGACATATTGATCACTATTGAAAATATTTACAATTTTTTGATGTAAACAAAAATCCTCAGAAAAACCCTCAGTTGCTTTTGAGATGGTTCAAGTATTGCAATCAGTCCATAATAACACATTTTAACAGCTATGTTGTTAAAGTTATCAGTAAATAAAGACCAATTGATTGGAATTGGAAAATACAGTTTTAAAGGGAAAAAAGAGCAAGCAGGTAAAATGGCAGACATGACCAGATCATTTCTCACATTTCTTTCTGAAAAACAGACAAAAAAAAAAAACACCAAAAAAACAACAGCAACAAAAATAAATCGAACACAACAAACAGAAGGAAACAAAAACAACGCACATTTGTGTTTTACAAGCAGTGTTTTATATCTAAACAGAAGTTTATATTTCTTTTTCTGAAGTGCGAGGATTTGTCTCTGAGAGACACCATTATTTAATTTGCTATTTATTGGACTTCATTAGTAAAATACTTAAGTCCTGGATTGCAAAGAAGCTGCTCCTTGGAGAAGGCTTAGAGAAAACTCCTGTTATAGGAAATTAAATCAACATTGTCCATTAATCATACTGCATGTCAACCCCCAGACCTCTCTTGATTGTTCTTGGTGAATGTGAGGAACCATTAGATGTGTGAGGTCCTTAAAGGTCTGAGTAAGTCAAAGGGGAAGAGTTTAAAAAAATGCCAGTATTAGCACATGAAAGAGACTTCAGAGTGGACAGAAGAAAACATTTGCTGTACGGGGCTAGTTACATTTCTACATTTTTTTCCGCCGGTGTTTTTTATTGTTTTCCTCCTTCGTTTAACAAAAATCCAGATGTTGTGATCAAAATGTTATGATTAATTTCACCTGAGTTTTTTTCTTTTTTCTTTAATTTTATTTTGGGTCACGACACTGCTTTTGATAAAGTAAGGGAAAGTTAATGGTGGAGTTTCTTTATGAATTCAGTATTAGTGATAAATAAATGCACTTCTAAAGCTGCTGAAGTTTCTGATAACTTTCCTGCCCAGAGAAACACCTTAGCTAGAGGATATTTGCCACAAAGGCATTACTGCTAATAGAAGCATTTCTCTGTTTTGGGAGATGATGCAATTGTGAAAAGCCAGTGTTTTTTTCAGGCAGCTGGGAGTTGCACTTTTGTGGCAAATGAAGGGAGAGTATGTGGGAAGTGGAGAAAAAGCAACCTCGTGTTGGAAGAAGCAGCTTTTGCTGTGAAACTTCTCTTCCAAACCCCCGATGTTTTGCATCTGGGAAAAATGTTTAGTAGACATCATTTTTGTATTAAAAGTGTATTTCAACATTTATACTTAATTCCACAGTATTTTTATCATTCTTACAATTGAGTATTGTACTTGGCCTCAAACTGCGTATTACAAAATAAAGGTGGTTGTGGCATCAGTAAGAAGCTTGACAAGGGAATATTTATTGGTCCAGTTTGGTAGATCAGTTAAAGACTTGAATTTCCTGCCTGTTGCACGCATCCAGTTACGAATACACTGGGTCGTTGTGCCTCTGTCACATTTGTATGCAGACAAAGGAGTAGACATAAATTATTGTATAGAAATACACCATGAAAATGTGTTGTGTACATCAGATCCCAGAGCAGTGGAAATCGGTGGAACTGGAAATATTGAGGAGCAGTAAGGCTGATGAGAGCAGGATTTGTATGGCGGAAGAGAGGCAGATAAGTGAGCGCTGTGCTGCTGGGCATTGTGTCCATTTGCCCATTGGTTCCACACTTTATCCTTTGTATATTTAAGAAGGAGGGAGGGATGTGCTAGGCACACCCTATTGCCTAGCTCTTTATCTGTGTGTCTGTGTTTGCATGTGTATATATAAAAACTGCCCGGAGAAAAACGGGATGTCTTCTTACTTCCTGATCGGGTCTAGCACAGCACTTCTCCACCAGAAATACACCGCTTCCTATATCAGTCCACTGTATTAATTTTTACTTTCATGATAGTTTTTGGCCTAACCTAGGCTTTTTCTTCATTTATGCATGCCTTGTGGCCTTTGCCTCCCTGCTCCTTGCTTGCCTCTATCTAACTTCTCTAGTTTCCATCACTCCTGGAGCCTTAGCAGTGAGAACCACGTGCCTTGGAAAGCCCATAGCTGTAGCACTGTCTGCCGGTTATTTGTGCTGAAACTCAAGGAAGAGAAGGGCCGTTTTTGTGGAGTTGGCTCAGGTACTGGTGCTTTAAACGTGAGCGTGACACAATATTGCTGAAATCAGTGACAAGACTGAGCTGTACATTTCCAGATTTCCAGCTTTGCATTTAGTCTGTTGGATAACAGCTCCCCCTTGAGGGAAATGTCCTTTACTAATAAATTCATAACATTTTTGTTCCCTCTATTGGAGGTTTTGTGTGGATAGGTTTGGGGTTCACGATTTCACCAAGCTGCATAAGATGAAACAGATTCCTGGTGACTGTGTTGCATCCCAGCCATCTGGCCACAGCTGGGAATAGCACATTGGTTTTGCCAGTGGCTTGCTTTGTCAAGGTGGGAAGTCACTTAGTTCTGAGTTTCTCAGAATGGAATTCAGAGCACAAAAGTATTGAAAACTGTTTTGGAAGAAAATACCTGTCTGTGCTGCTCCTCTGTGCTTCCATTACCATCTGTGCGGTTGCACGAGGACAGGGTGGGAAGCTGCCAAGCATAAAAAATAACTCAGCCCAGGAACGTGGCTGAAGGGCGAGGGGAAGCAGGCCGCCTTCCTTGAGCAGCGGCGTTGGCTAACGCTGGTTTAAAATGCTCATCGAACTGCAGGCTCAGTTTAGCATTTATAAAACTGAATTAATGATGGGAAAACGTTTTAATTGTACAAAAGCAGAGAGCTAGCTAAGAGTTAAGTAGCTTAGTGTTTATGTTACTGAAGTAATCAATCAATCAGACTATTTTCCATTTTCTAAGTGTTATATAAACTTCAAATGTAGAGGAATTGCACAGAGACCATTTTGTTCTTCCTTTTTCAATCAAGATAATAATATAGCTTGGATTACAATCTTGAAAAGGTTAGGAAAGATAACTGAAATAAGCCGGTTTATGAGCAGTATCCCAGTCTTTCACTTGCTACCTTTCAGCTTGTTATTGCAATGTTTGACAAGTATTCAATGCTTGTTCTTCACAAAACTAATTAAAAAATACAGCAGGGATGGTGAAAGATTTAAATTACAACTGGTCTGTGGTCAAACATTTTGACAACAACATTGCTTCCCACAAGAAGTGGTTTTGTCTGGAAAAAAAAGAACTACATTTTAAACGAAAAAAAAAAGCTACACCACATTCCTATTGATATAAATTAGGGAAAATACTTTAAACATGTAAAAGCATCCTTGGAAAAAGGGGCAGTCTGTGAAATTCTGTTCTGGATTCCATGAAGATGTAGTTTACTTTTCCATGTTGTTATTGCTACTCGTGAGCGTCCTTTGAAGTACAGTAGCATTTACCTGTAGCAAGTAGTATTGACACTAAAACATTTTATAATCTATTTCCAAGTGGGGGAAAAAATACATTTTTTTTCTCTTTAGAACATCACAAAATATAAAGAAATAGCAGGGCTGTATTGTCAACACAAAGAGCAAAAGAATTCAGAAGTTTCAGGCAGTCTGAAATCTTTCAGGCCACTCTTTTTGTTCAGATGCTGCTCACTATGGACAGCAATCGACATTTCGTGAGAGAAGATTTGCACTCAGAGCACAGTCCAGAAAAAATTGCTCCTGAGGAAAGGATTCAAGCTTCTGAAAATAACGGGGCCAAATTCAGAATGCGCCCAAGCAGGATGACCCCTTCTACACCACTTGCAAGGGCAACCTGTGGTGCTCTTAAGACTGTTCCAGAGGTTTGGTCTTAATTAAATAGTCTTCAAATAAACCATTCAATATCTATTTAACTAAAAGCAACATCAACTTGCACAGCTGCTGCCACTAATATAGACTTAGTAATCCTTCTAGTGAATTGTCTTAAAAGAGCCTGGCCTGGAACGACATGAGGACAAGATGTCACAGGAATATGATTTTAGCTGGAATCAGCATGGAAATGAAAAGTTAGTGTAATTCTTACAGAGAGGCAAAATATCCTGGCCTTCTAGATAAGCATTTGTACATTTACACTTGCTGAAGTCATTCAGGAAGCAATATAAGTACATGGTGTATCAGGCTTCATTGCCTGGTAATGAGCTGTCACTGTATTCTTTTAATAAATTTTTATATGCAAATTCCTCCCACAAAACTCCTTATGAATAGCTCACGCCTCTGTGCCATTGAATATAAGCAGCAGTGCATGTTCAAGCCAAGGACACTGTAGGATCTTGGATACTTTTCTGATCATTACAAATGGAAATTTTCTTTAGGGCATGTTTTAGAAGATCGAGATGTCCCTGTATGAAAATGTGAAGGCTAAAAATAACCCTGCTGTGCCAAACCACTAGGGAGGTTGTTCAGCATAATCTAAATGTAATTAAAATGAATAGCCTTGTTAAATGTCAAAGACATGAGAGAGACTGTAGAAAATGAGGCGGCTAAGAAGATAATGGGGGGAAAGCAACAGACGTGTTCACGTATGGAGGGAAGTACTGCGGTGCATTTCATGACCGAGGGAGCAGCGCTGCGTCCTCGTGCCACGTGGAATTACCTGCTGGGATAAGGCATCTGAATTAAACTCTTCACAAGTAATTTTAGATATCCCGCTGGTTTCCTGGTTTATTAATCTGTGTGATTAAAAAATGCAGTGAATACTTTTCATTAACAGTAGTGTTTGAGGCAAGTTTGATGCCAGCCTTCTTCCTAAGCCAGTTTTAATGCATCAGAATGTAACTGCAGCAAATGAAATGTGCGAGCTGCCTTGTTAGAACCAGTAAACGTTCAGATTGTTAGCCTACAACACATATGTCAGTTGAGCAGATTCACTGTAAGACTTGTCAGCCTTCAAGGTTAACTTGTCCCTCTACCCTGCTACTCAGCAAATGAGTACCAAACTCTGAGTTTTGTTAAGCAGTTACTTTATTTACATCTGCTAAGTGCCTGTATAATAACTCAGTACTCGCACAGCTGTGTGTGCCGGTAAGCCTGCGTGCACAAAGTGTAGATGAGCTGTTGTCTGTCTGATAGCTGTGCCACCGTGCTGTGTGACAAACAGGGGCAGTGCTCCGAGAGTGGGAACATGCGTGGCCCTTGACACCTGCAAAAACAACTTCTCACTGCAGTTTGAGTTCTCATTATGTACAGAGCTGTGTAGGGGATAATAACTGCCATAATGCAAATATAATGGTTATTCCTACTTGAACATATTTTGTGTTGAACTGTCTGCTTGTTTTCCTTTTATAGCCAACTTGCTTTATGTATAGCAATTTGAAAATGTTTTAGTGTAGTTTCTTGTTGTCCTCACAAGGAGGAGAGCTGCAGACCAGTGGTTAATGGCCCTACCTGAAAATTCCGCATCTTGCAGTCGTACTCGCTGCAGCAGTACTCCTAAAACTTGAGATCTGAGATGAATCACCAGACCACAGATGTTTTTGCAATGAAACTGTGCCCCTCCTAGGAAGTCACTGAGGTGCAAGTAATGATAGATAGTGTTTTCATTTTGCTGCACAGAAGGGTCAAAATGGCAGGGGGAGTCCATGACAGACCAGCAGAAAATGTTGGTTCTGTAAGAAAATTTATTTCATAGCTTCAGGGGAAAGTTTGTGCACTGTGAATAGATTGCCTTTGTCGTTGTGTAAAAATGTGTTGTTTGTAAGGTGATGCTGGATGTCAGGCAATCAGTGAAAATGTATTATAGCGCTTGGTCTCTAAACAAATGTTAAACCGAACCTGGCAGACTGCTTACCGCATTGTGTTTGGATACATTTTCAGGAAGCATCCCTTGTAGTGCGAAGATCACATAAACTGTCAACGCATCCTTCCCATCCGCAGCCCACAGAGGCTGGTCTTCACGGGGGGAGATCATCTTTTCAGTCTCTTACTTACAAAAAAAAAAAACCAAAACCTATTTACAGCACACCCCTTTTTGAGGAGTGCTTGTATCAGGGTTATAATGATTTTGTAAAATTCAAGCTCTCTAACGTATGCTTCTTGAACTGTTGTGTCTGTCGGGTCCAGGTCGGTTGCTGTATGTGGGGGTACCTGTTGTATGGGGAGGCACATCCTATTTGCACCACTGTGTGAACTCTTGGTGGACAGATCGGCGTTGGTAAATGGCCGCACTGAAGGCTCTGCCGGCTCTTTCGGACACTCTTTCCCTCCCCCTCTCCCTCCCTTTCTTCTTGCAGAGATGGCCTCTCTACATAATTCCATTAAAGTGATTGTGCTCGGAGGGGTGGACTGAGGGGCAGTGCTCTCATCTTTCAAAGCAGGACCAATGAGCTATGTGCTTTCCACTGGGCAGTAACAAAAGAAAGGGTCTCTCAGAAGAAAAGACGAGCACAAAAGATCAAAATTAGGTGTTTGTCCAGGCCTCTGGTATTGCTTTCAAGTTAGCTTTTGAGGGCTCACTTTGAAAATGGTGAGCCAGGCTAGTTAACATAAGGGTGTCTGCTAGTTTTAGAGTGTGTTGTTACAATAATATTGGTAGAGAGCTTTTTGCTTGTGCAGTTTGTGCAGATCTCTAAAGCACGAGGGAAGCACAGGGCCCGATCAAAAACTGTGCAGGCACAGTTACGTTGTACGGCCCATAAGAAAATGGAGCAAATTCAAAGTCCTGGAGGATTTGCTTAACTTCTTTTAAACGCATTAGAGACATTTACGTCTTTCTGTTGCTTCTGTCGTCTCGAAAGGGCCAAAACATTGTATGCTGGGAATTCATCCTGCCCCTCTAGCCCTCCTCCCTTCACGCTTTTTTGTATAAAGCTGCTATTGCTGATTGTGAGCAGTGGGAGAGGTGATGTTTTTACTGCAAGGGGGTGCGAGGTGTTGTTTGTCCTGGGGCCCTCAGAGGGGATAGCGCAGAGCTACAAAAGGGATACAGACCCTTTTCAGATTTAGACAAATAAGCGAGAGCCATCCAAAGCCGTGGAAAGCCAGACCATTTAGCTCGATCAATTCATGTATGTCATATGTTCTGGTTTCTACCAAAATAAACCTTTGCAGTGTTGTACAAAGAACAAATCGCTTAGTTTCCTCTTCAGTTATTTGGTTTGCAAAGGAAAACATGAGTATCACAGGCAGCCTTTGTTCTGACTGTTTAAAGTTACCTTTAAATTGAAGAACAAGCTGTCTGAGATGTAAAATGTTGGCAATTTGTACCTTCTCAAAAACTACTTCAATATTAAAAAGTTAATACTTAAAACGTGAGGAGAAGTGAGATTTCAGCCTCTAGTGCTTAGAAATTACATATCCAGAGCCTGGACAAGATTGTAAAAACCATAATAGAACAGGATTGCTAAATGTGATTTTTTTCATTATATGTACCTGAGCAATGTAAAAGGGCTTTTTTTTTTTTTTTCTAAATAAAAAATTGAGTGCTGGAAATCTGAGAGGGAATACCTGTTTGTGAGGGGAACAGATCTGAATCCTTCCGCTTCTCAGCTTTGCATTATTGTTAAAATCAATGTGCTTCTCCCTTTTCCTTTTGAGTAGTATATTTGAAATGTATTTGCTTATTTTCCTAATAAGTTTCTGCTGTATTTACATTACTTTGCTTCAAAAGTACATTTTTAAGGATAGTATTTCCCAGTGTTCTTCCTTTCCCACCCTTCCCCCTTAATAATTCCCCTGGACCTCTGTTGCTTGGAGCAGACTTTGGCTAGCCCCAGATTCGATGTCAAAGGCCGTGACCCGATGTCAGAGCAGCCCATGCTGCTGGCCTCTTCTTTGAATAATTATCTGGAGTTTATTGTGTTGGAGGGATGGGCTTGGGGGCAGCGCAGTCACCCTGGAAAGCCAGACCAATGAGCTATCCAGCCGGACCACTACCCAACAATGGACCTGTGGGTTACACAAAAAATCCAGCAGCACAAAAGATTAAATTAAAAATGGACATTTGGCCACAGACGTTTTGTCCTTAGAACAACCATTTTTTTTTCAGCCTGCTTGGTAAAGTGCTGTTTTGATAGCTTAAAATGAAAGGAAAAGGATAATATTTAAAATGTTGCCTATAAGTATAAAACAAAAATATTTTGTTTGTTCCCTTCCCTAACTGTTAGAACCACCATACTGAACATGGCTTGAGAAGTTGTTTCTAGGTTTCTACTTACTAAACCCAACTCAGGACGTGAAGCCACTCAACTCTTCTTCCTAGAAATTCTTTGCAATCTTTATTCTTTTTGAAACAAGAGCAAAGCCCAAAATACTTTTATTTCTGTCAATATTTTGCTTTTAAAGTGCTGAGAATGGGGATGTTCAAAATGGTATGAAAGTACGCTCAGTATCCAGACTTAATGAGTCAACAGTAAATGGTAGTAAAACATCCATTTTCTTTGGGCTTCCTTATCTTTTCCTCTCCCCAGAAAGGATTTTAAAAGTCTGAAATCCAGATTGTGGATTGCTGTCTCTTCTTATCAGGATTGAATGAAAGGTTCCTGGAGGTGGACTCGCTGTTCTGGAGGGTTGAAAAGGGGGGTGAGGGTGGTGGTGGGGTTCTTTCATGGTCTGACCTCGGATTCTTTCTTAATTTTATCTAGCCCTGACCTGTTGGCTCTGCTCTGGCTCCTTTCAAGGCCTTCGGAGCTTCACAAACATGCAGCAGCTGAAGGAAACAATGACAGGGCTTTTTGGGGTTGCAATATTACACTCTCTTGTAACTTTGACTAACTAGCCTGCAAACAGATGCTTTCTATGAAGCATTTGCCAGAAAGCCAAAATTTTGGCTGTGTTGGTACACACCAGACATATTTTGGGTAACTGTACATTCACGTGAAGCTAATATGGAATATCAAATGAATACTTCTAAATCAAGAGTGTGACAGAGCTGTATCTGATACAATGTGGTGATGGAACCTGCTGTTTCATGTTTGATGCCTGTCTTTAATGCCGTAGATTTACTTGAAATAGAAGAATTGTATGAAGACAAATTATCAAAATCTGAATGGCATAGGCACAGTTTGGTCTTCTGTAGAGAACTTACCTGAAGATAGTGGTGAAATGTAATCAGAACATACGTCTTTCTGTGTTGTTCTGAGGACGGAGGATGGAATTATGTATGGGTTAGGATTTTTGATTGGTTGTGTTGTTAGTGTCCTTTAAGCTGGGAGAGGTTTAATTATGTAATAGAATGTCTTGAGAATAGATTTTTTTTGTTCCACTGAGTATGGAAGTGACTTTTTTGTTAGTGACTTAGACTTTTTTGTCTTAGTGACCTTTACTAAAAGTTTGGTCTGTGCAATCTTGATAACCTAAGAATGAGATGGTTGCATTAAAAAAAAAGTTTCACCAGCTGCAAAGTGATTAGAAGCACATTTTTCCTTCTTCTTTCAGATGTTTAACTGCTAATACAGGCATTTAATCTTTGATACCTCTAGTTTTTCCAGCTGTGCTCATTGGAAGTGCATGAGGACACCATCTGGCAGTAATGAGGTATAACTCTACCAGATGGAACTGAAACACATTGGTTGGAGAAAGATGTTCCTTCCTCTCCCCATGTCACCTTTGTCATTAGGGAAATGTCTTCCAAACAGAGGACCTTTTTTCCCTTTTCCTCCAAATAATTATAGCTGCTATTAGAGACTTCTCAGCAAACCTAGGTTTTCAGTGGTTATATTTCAGAGGCCAATAAGGGTCAACAGAAGTACCATTTATTGTACTGTGGGGCAACACCAGCTTCTTTTATGGTGTTTATTTATTTATTAGTGTGTATTTGTCTCAATATTTTGGAAGAACCTGAATAACTAAATCCCACTTATTCAGTGGAATTTCATGGAACTTAATACACCTACTTAGGCTAAAACTAGTTCTGGCATGAGAAGATATTGTATCTGTTACTTGTAGTTGTTTTTGCCTACAACTATATATTAGACCATTTGTATTTTCCTAAGCTTTGGAAACTTGGCTCTGTATGTTTAAAATGTGTCAAACTAATAGATACATATATAATTGGAACATATGAAAATTTTAATTTGGGGGAAGGAAAATGAGAAAAAAATGCAGATGAGTACTTGTGAATGCTGCCTCATAGTAGCATAGAACTACCCTTACTGAAAAAAATGAAAGGTTTTGTATAGCAGCCAGGTTAATGGCAGTAGTAAAGAATGCTAACTAACTGATGTGTTGCAATACAACATGGATGTTCCAGTGAACATCCGTTCTCTACATCTGTTGCTGTAGAGCAACAGAACCACTAAGAAAGCAAGTTTCAATTCTTCATGATGTTTTTGCAATTTCTGTCAATTTGTTGCATCTGGATAGGTAACTGAATCTCCCTCAGTCAGAGGAAATGAAATCACTTGTCACAAAACCAGGATTGGAATATCTGAGTTCACTGTGATATTTTTCTTGCTGAAACTATTTTCACAGTGCTAACACACGTAACTGCTCTGAATTTCCTATCTGCTCTCCAAGTAACTAAACATAATGTCTAAGATAACATCTCAGTGATACGGTACAATAAAATAGAGTTGTCATTCAAATTCTGCCAGACTTCCGCTACTGTAATGGTTGTTTTTCTCCAAGTCACAATCTACATTTTAAATGGTAGTTCCACATATTTTAGCTCATGCTTGCAGTATTTAGCTTTGCCATAGTTCTGCCGTAGGTGTAGAACCAATTCACAGATTTGCAAAACAAGGAGAAGGCTCCCCCGTGTGTCCTTCTGCTGAAAGGAGTATCAGGGTTGAACCTGCAGATTTTTATGGGGGAGTGAATTATGGCATACGAGATTCCAGAGGAGCATCACCAGGGAGCAGTGACCTAGCTACGGAAACTACTATAGGAGAATGAGGCTGCTCCTACATTAGAAAAATAAATAAAATAAAACAATGGCGTTTGGGACAGTATCTATTTTGATGCTTTTAAATTAATCATTATAAGGCATATTTAGCGTCTTCCAATTGCTATGGGGTTATTATTACCAAAGGTACGTGATTGATCTTATTGTTCATGTGTTTTAAATATTGACAAGTTTTGACTCTACGAAATAGGTGTACGAGGCAGATCTTGTGCTGTGTGAAGCTGTCACATCCAGTCTCTAATGTCTTTTAAAATACAGTCTCTGTGTACTCCAGAGGCATTCCTGTAATAAAGTCTATGTATTAACTCTAGTATGTTTATATTGACATCAGTGTTGGGCTCTTGATGTGTACAAACAGTGTCGTTTTTGTGTCCTTTTCACCAGCTGATTTAAGTAGTAACAATAAAAATGCCTCTAAAAAGGCTGTAGGTGCTGTGACAATTTTACAGCAACTTAAAATTGCCAGCAGCATTCGAAACAAAACAAAACAGAAACAAACAGGCAAAACAAACAAACGCATTCAACAGGACAAATGAACTAAACCTAGTCCAGCTGCTTGGTAGGTAGGCTACAAAATTACTCCTGTTCACCTCAGGTTTGGGAACAAACAGTTCAGGCACTGCACAAATGCTGACAATTGCAAATGCAGGAGAATTAAATGAAATGACTCAGTGTTACCAGGCTGTTCATAAAAAATGTTGAAGATGCAGAGGTGAAATCTTAATGTGAGGGGGTTTTATTATTTATTTATTTTACTTGAATTTTGCATTGGATGGATGATGTGAATCACTGTGCCTGTTTTGTTTCTCAAAAGCAGTGGTCATCTGTAGAAAGAAGTGTTATTTCTGGGTCTGTTATGAGCATGAATGATGGCTCAGTGTTCACTTCCCTGACTTCTGAGCCTCTCTGCCTCCTCTTGCTGTATGATGTACATGGATGGCACATGCTGAATGTGAGACTGTCAGCCCCCTAGGTGGCCACGCCATCCGCAGACTTTTATCAGTGATGTATGTGTAAGCTGTTCAGGATACCGATGTTGGTCAAAGATGAGGAATCTTCTGCAGTTCGTTTTCTCTCTAAGGATATGTCTGGCTTTGAATGTTTGATCCAGTTGATGAATTGCTAGGCGAAAGTGTTTATGCTGAGCTTTTTGGGGGTTGCTATTTAGGAGTAAATCATATCATAAGCCTGTGAAGAAAACTAGCAGTTGTTAATAACATTCAAAATAGAAGCTACTTCAGACAAAGAATATTTTCCATAAAACATATTATATGCAACTATTTATTGGAACCTGAGGGAGGCTTTTGGCTATTAGTTGTCTTGTTTTGCATGTAGTGACGCTGTGATCAACAGGGAATAACATCTCAGCAGACACTTTGAATTGGATTTCACTAATGTTATGCGTGTGATCTGTGAAGCAAGTTTTATATCCATTTCTTAAGCTGCTTAATATGCTGTCTTCTTAAAATTCTTTTGTAGGCTCCACTTTGGTTTACTTGGCTGCTACATAGTGCAGCCCAGCTCAGTTACTGTTTCAGTTACAGATATGAGCAGATTCTTTTTTCAGTCATAGAAACAGTGACGTATGACAGCTTAAAAATTGTGACATCACTTTTGGATTAAAGTAGTCTTGCTGCCAGCTGAGCCACGATAAACTGCGTATGAAGTGGAAGTAACCTTGGGTTTTAGATGCCATAGGCTAGTTGGAAGACTTCATTTTTAAACAAGTTCTTCTTTGTGAAGATAATTCTTTTTGAAACTTCTTTCATTACACAAGAGGAAGATGAGCTGGTATTCAATGTTGTGCTTTTCCTGAAAAGTGTGGCATTAGTAAAAAACACTTTGATTCAAAAAAATGTGCTTTTTTTCTTAAAAAAAAATTTTGAATTCTATTCTTCTGTGGGAGTTAAATTTTCCCCTTTCTTCCACTTCCCATTTTTCTTCTCCCCAGTCAAGCATTAATGAGGAATTCAGGTTTTAAAAAAAAAAACAAAGCAATGAGGATAAACAGACCTCACAGACTCCTCATTCAGCTCAGTAGGGCACTAGACCTCAGCTATTCTTCACTTCACAGTGAAGACGATCAGTTCTGGGTGACCACTTTCAAAAGGCATGGAGTTTTTTGAAGGTGCTCAGCAGGATGATGAATTGCTGTGTCTGTCATCTTGTGTCTTGCGGAAATGCAGCAGGGGTCTCTTCTGCAGGAACTTGTAAAGAAAAAGATACAGACTGTGTGACCCTGGGCTGGTTGGATGCCACCTGGCTATGTGGAATCTCTTCAAGGGTCTGCTAAATAGGACTTGAGTTGAAGTTTATTCTATGAATGGTTGGGAAAACAGATTATTACGTCGGTTGCTCCAAAAGTAATGCCTTCTATTTATTTCTATGGAAATTATAACAAAGAGCACAATGACACTATTTGATAGAGCAAATTCTCAGCTACAAAATACTGTTTTACAACACAGTTACTACTATTAGCTATGCATTTTTGCCAGCAATGAACAAGAGCCTGCATGCTGCGCTCGTAATAAATCTCCACTAGCAGAGGTGACCCACTGTCTCACAGCTCTTATGACAGTGTTGTTGCTAGGAAGATGTTGCCCACACAGTCCATCTTTCATTGGCCAAAAGGTGCCAAATCTGGACTGTACAGTGGGTGTGGTAGGACAGTCCAGCTAAGACTGGCAGTGTGCTCCACAGTCTTCAAACTGGTATGGGGCCTGGTGTTGTCATGTTGCAAGAGGAAGGCTGTCCCCTTCTCTCGCCTGACTCTGGGAGTTGGAGCCTCCAGGTTAGTCAGCATCATGATGAAGTGGTCAGAGCTGATGTCTTGACTGGGTTCCAAGAAATCCAGAAGGATCACACCTTTCCTATTCTGAAAGACAGTGCACATCACTTTATCTGCTGAGGGCTGTGTCATGAACTTTTTCTTCAGTGGGGAGTTCACATGTTGTCACTGGAAAGGCTGCTGTTTTGACTCCAGCTTGTAGTGGTGACACTACATCTTGTCACTGGTAATGATGCAGTCCAGGAAACTGTCACCTTCAACCTCATATTGGTTCTGACAGCCTTGCATACAGTGTTCTTTCTGTTCCTGTGTAGCATTTGTGAGGCTCATCTGGCACAAACTTTGCGATATTCCAACCTTGCCACCATGGTTTCTAATGCATTAAATCTGATATTCAGCTCTATACACAGTTCCCTGGTCATAATTCGCTGATTCGTGTGGATGAGCTGATAGAGGCGCTCTTCATTTCATGGTGTGACAACTGTGCGTAGCCATCTGAAACATGGTTTGTCCTTCACATCACTGTTGCCTCTGCTAAAGCACACCACCCACCGCCTCACTGTGCTCACGTGCACTGCTTGGTCTCCATAAATGTTCAGCAGGTGTTGTTGATGAATGTCAGTGGGTGCCATTTTTTATACATGGAGGAATTCAGTTCCACCCCTTTGCTTCATCCCCACTTCCATGCCAGATGCCATTTTGTCAGACTGCCCCTCTGCTGCCATCTGTCACATGGCATGGCTTTAATTTTGAACTTTGTTTTCAAAGATTTCAATTATGTGGTAAATACATATATTTCTACCACAGATTAAGTCGGAAGCCTAGGGAGGTAGATCATTCTGATTTTCTGAGGCACACATTATAATTCACATCAGTAAGTTACCATCACTTGATTCGGGTGTATGCAAGTTGCTTGGTACTTCTGAACTGCAGTTATAGTTTTGGTTGGGCTCAGTGTTTTTAAAAGCCCCTTCCATTTGGATGCCTTTTATGTTTTTTTTTAATACATTTTTGAAAGTTTGCATGGATTTAGGCGTAATATTGCATAATCCTTCAGTGTTAAAATTCCTTATTTTCACTTACCTTGTGTTTAACATTATTCTGTGTTTGTGTCCATCTTCTTCTTTTATATGATTCTGGTTTTGTTGACTTGGAATAACTGACTTCATGTGCTGTTAGAGTGACATTATAAAATGAAAAGAAATTTCAAAGCAAATGACAATTTTACTCTAGTTTTTTTTTTTTAATGACATTTTTCTATTTATATTGTTTTCTTGTGACGTGGAAGTCTATTTGAAAGATGGGAATGGGCTTTTCTTGCCTATTCTCCTGTTAACATTAAAGACATCAAAGAAATAAATCCAATTTTAAGAGCTCCTTTTTCGTTGCCACCTATATTTAGATTTCGGTAAAATAGTATTTTAAAATCTAAATGTAAACTGTATCCAGTGATATTGCATTAAAACTGGTGTTAGTAACTACATCATGAAAAGACTGCCTATTTCAAAATAAGCATGAAAACATTTTACAAAATGCGTTATTCTGAAGTCACTATGCCATCTATAGAGAATAAAATTGAGATTTGTTGATTGCATTGCTGATGCAGAGACTGCAGAGGGAGCTAATGGCCTGATGTAAGCAGAAGTCTCATTTGTGGGGAAGAAATGTCTGGGAATTGTGTTCCTGTTTACTTCATGAGAGAGGCCGTGTTAATCTCCGCTAAAATGAGAAATGGGAGAGTTTATTTTGAAAAGGGATAATTTTATGGACACCAGGACAATTATATAACATCTGTCCACACCTTCTTAGAGTGTTAATGGAAAGAAGTAGTTGCAGTAGCCATAACAATGGAAGAGGAAAATTATATGTTTATCGCTGCTGTTTTAAAGTTTAGCTGAACCCAGAAGAGCTCATGTGCACTATTTGGAAATCATCCATTGTGCAGGTGGGATTTGTTAACAAATACCAAGGGTGTAGTCTGCAGAGAAGCTGGCTCTGGCAGTACAGCCATTCTGCTGGTTTGAATTCCTAGACATGTGTGGGTACCCCGTGCCATCTCCAGTTATGAAAAGATCAAGGTCCATTTCTTAATTCAGTAGTATTTTATTTATTTGGATCAAGGCCAGTGTATCATTAATAAAACTGAGAGGAGCAGCAAACTGCAATGTGAGAACCCACAGATGTGGCCAGAGCAGCAGCTAAATGTAATAGGAGGACCCAAAGACATGGCTAGAGAAAGGGAAGTAGGGAGACCATTCCAGCTAGGAGCAGTGACCTTCTATGAATGACAGAGTCAGCTTTCAGGAAAACACATGGAAGTGGTAGTTTTAAGTCAAAGGCATTATTGACAATGACTGTTGTTTCACAGTATTATGTATCCTCTAGGAAGCTTGAACCAAAACTTTTCCCATTTTATTGCTGGAACCAGTCTTTCTTTGTTTGCCTTACTTGCTCTGCTTCATTCCAGCCTGTTTATCCAGAAAGAAATGTTGGTTTCTGTGGACCTCATGCTATTTGTTGCAACAGATCTCTATAATCGACTGAAAACATTTTCAATATGCTAAATAATATTATTTTAAGAAAATCCAGTTCTGTAGCTGTGAAGGTGTGAGTTTGTTCCAACTAGAAATGTGATATTTATCCTTCTCCCACTGATATCTATTAGAAAATTCTGTTTCAGGCTACTGGAAGCAAAACTGGTATTTGTGACTGATCCCAGTGCAGTCTAGGCAAAGATTCATGAAAATTCACAGGGCTAGAGGAGAAAAGGCATTCTTCCACACATCCACCCTGTTTATCAGTCCACAGATTGTAGCAGACAAGTTTTGAACTGAACATGCAAAACATTCAAGTTATCTTGCTACCTGAAAATCCTAATCTTATAGTTAAATCCAATTATTCATTTTCTGTTTGTGCAGATCCTAGAAGAAAGTATCATGTAAGGCTGCTGGCATATAACAATATGGAAGAAGGTTATCAAGCAGACCAAACAGTCAGCACTCCAGGATGTGTCTGTAAGTATTGTAGATGCTTGAAGGATTTTTTAAGATCTGAGCTGTTTCAGGATCCTAGCAGCTTTTGATTTTAACCTATAAGTAATCAATTAATTCAGTGTAAAATAGAGAGACAGAAAGGTCCTATCCACGAAACAGTCTCCTGTTTCTACAAGCTGCAGCTGAGGAAACAAGACCAGCTACCAAATGCATTTTCCTTCCCTGTTGGATTGTCTTGTGTCATCTAACCAGTGATATATCATATATCCTATCAATTCGATAGTTTGAACAAGATACCTGGGTCTGAATAACAGGTAATACTGGGTAGGAGCAGATTTGAATCTAAACCTGTGAGTTCAGACCTGTCTCTTAACCTTACCAGTATCTGTATATGGTTCATTAAATAATTTATTCTTCTTTTTCCTTTTAAAAAGCTGTCCGTGATCGCATGGTGCCACCACCACCACCCCCTCACCATCTCTATGCTAAAGCTAACACTTCATCTTCTATCTACCTTCACTGGGGAAAGCCTGCCTTTACATCTGCACAGGTCATTAATTACACAATCCGCTGCAACCCAGTAGGACTGCAGAATGCATCTCTGGTTCTATACCTTCAAACGTAAGTGCAGTGCTATCGCATCTTGATTTCTCATTTCGAGATTCAGTTTCCAGTCTTTCTACCCTCTTTTAATTTCCTTTAAGAAGGATAAAAATTGTTAGAAAGGACTGTGTGATTTTCCCGGCAGCTGCTAGTTCTGTTTCTTAGGTTATGTAAGATGTGGCTGTAGAACAGCTTAGTTCTCTACCTGTCATCTGTCACTGGACAGTCTCTTGAATTTTTAACAGCTTTATTTAGCTAAGTTGAATTTATTACTAAGCTCTTCTTCAGCCAAAGAGATTATGTATTTTACAGGAGGCATCTCTGGTCAAAAATGGGCCTTAGTGCTGTGTCTGATTTTAAGACTGGAAACAAAAGCTCTTGAGTTTTGATGGGTTGAGCATGTCATTGTGGGAATGCCATGCTCCTAAATATGTGGCAGGAGAAAGGTGAGTAGGACTTACAGCTTGCTGTTCAGAGAAGCAGTGCATGCATCACAGAGCAGTAGGACAGGGAAGAAATTCTGCTTGAGCTCCGTGTTCAACTCTGTGCCCAGGTAGTATGGGAGTAGAAGACTTTGGTCCATTGTGACTGCATGCAGTGGTGGCCATGGTGCTGTTGATGGAATATGTGTGTAGCTTCCTCAATACATTGGTATTCTCAAGCCTTTTAAAGAAGAGAAATACTGTGTTAACAGATAGCTTCCATTCTAACACTGATGGTTTTCTCTTCAAAGAATACATCCCCTGCTGTTAACTCCTGAGTTAACAAGTAGATATGGTATATTCACCATGTAAAATTCTTGGTATGTAACATGGAGCATAGCAACAACTACTGCTATTGCAATAGGGTGAAAGTATTGTAAATATTGGTGACTGACCTTGCACTACTGAAGATGAAAATACTAAGTCAGATTTAATAAAGTGAGATCTATTTCATAATATCATTTTGAGATTCAATCTCAGTGTAGGTATTATCATGCTGAATTAACCCTAGTATGTGTGAAATATTTCCCAGAATCAAAATAAAGAAGACTGTCTACAGTACATTGTGATCAAATAGTAAATTGTAATATTATAATTAATGCAATAAATACTAAAATTGATATATATGACTACAAGCTGAGTTGGGAAGATTCATATTCCACAGAGATCCCCTAAACGTTGGTGTGATAGAGGCCATAAATGTAAGGGGGAATTGCACACATAAGCCTGTGACTGTACTGTGAACTGAGGTGTAGAACCAGAAATAGATGATAGAACCAAAAGCATGTGCCTTTACAACCGTGCTTGTAGTTTGTGTTACTCCGGTTTAAAGCATAGCGTTGTATGGACAGTTATGGAAAGAGCTGGATTTGGGATACCTGCTGGCAAGTCTGGACCATGATGTTTTTGGCCTGACTTTTGAATCAGTGAATCCAAACAACCTGTATAAAAACTTGAGCTTAAAACAACCGACAGCAAACATAATGTCTTCCAGAGAGCTCCAGGGTTGGTAGAGTTATCTTTTCAGCTAGACAGTGGGGATGGACCACATGTCTGAACTTAACTGGTTTGTCCGGTATTAAACTGACAGTGGGAATCTACTCCAAGTGGCTAAGAGATGTCATTTGATCTCTGAATCTCCAAGTCATTTCATGCTGTTATATTTATTTTATTTTATCTGTACAGGTCAGAGACTCACATGTTAGTTCAAGGTCTTGAACCAAAAACCATGTATGAATTTGCAGTTCGGTTGCATGTGGACCAGCTCTCTAGTCCCTGGAGTCCAGTAGTCTATCATACTACCCTTCCAGAAGGTAAGGGCACTAAGAGAGAACCACAAGGTTCTGAAAAGTTCTGTATGCCAAATGACCTAAAAAATAGCTCATTAATTTGAAGCTGTCTGCGGGAGAGAGAAAGACATTATTCTAATATACAGATAATGCTATTCTCAGTGGAAGATAGAAGAATGCTCTCAGGAAAGTCAGTTTTTTCAAACTATGAAGAAATCTTTTTCAAAATCTGCCTAAAATCAGCAACCAGTTTTAAATAAAACGTGATATGTGTACACCATTAGCAACCGCTGGGATAACTTCAATAAAAAATTTGAAATATGTATTGGAGAGCTGTGGTTGATTTATAGGTATTATGAAAGCATATTTTAAAACCCATTAGTTTTAGGAGCTGTAAAACTATTACACGTGCACCTTTGTTTCTAGTACTCTGGCTGTTGGTTTTACTAACCTGCCAGCTTGATCAGTGAAAACTGAAAACTTCAGTTGCACCTTTTCAGTATAGCTGAGTTTCACATTCTCAGCGTGTTTGGAATGTACCTGTTTGCAGGGAATTTTTTGTATTGTCAGTTACTCTTTTATTTTAGAGTTAAGCAAAAAAATGTGGAACTTGTTTTAAAAAAATCTAAGCTATTGGCGAGGTGAGAGTTTAAAGTAGAATTTCTGTTGAGGAGTAGTAAATATGTGTTTATATGTTATCTGGGATGTAGCAGTAGCCATTGGGTCTGCACAGCAGTTTAACTGCATGTAAATTAAGTTAGCCTAATAGTATTGTGTTACTGTTCTCACAGCACCATCTGGCCCTCCAGTGGGAGTGAAGGTAACTTTGATAGAGGATGATACTGCTTTGGTTTCCTGGAAGCCACCTGATGGTCCTGAAACAGTTGTTACACGGTACACTATCCTATATGCATCCAGGAAGTCTTGGATTGCTGGGGAATGGCAAGTGTTGCACAGAGAAGGTAAACTAAAATCATAAATGTATGAACTGGACTAACAGTGATGCTACTCATAGAATGCTTCATAACTTTCAAATCTCTTGGACTGCAATTAGAAAGAATGTAAATGTTCAGATAAAAGTTACAATTAGTTTAGAGTTATTCCGAGAGTTGCGATGAAAACCTGCTAAGAACAAATTAATACCTCAGAAGGTGAAGGGAGTGGGGTTGTCTGTGTTGCTTTGGAGCTTAGTGTGTGCATGTCTTATAAATCATCATGGTTCTGTGTTAAATGATCGTGATGGTTCTATTTTGTGAGAGTACTCTTTCCAACCTGAAGTCTCTGAGATGCCTTGCTCTTCAGAAATAAATTTTTAAATGTGGCTGTGTGGGTTTATATGTTTCTTCTGATCACTGCCAATCCAGCTAACTGAGTTTGCTTAATGAACTTTTCCCTACTCCTAGTAAATAGCTGTGCAAATTGAATTTAGCTCTGGCTCTCTTCTAATGCTGAACTCCAGCTAGCTGATTTATCAGTAATTCAGTATGGTAATAGTAATATGGACTGTAATCATATGCTTGTGATCATATGTAGATTTAGGTTTTACAGGTACTTTCCAGAATAATACTACGATTTGAAGAGCTGCATCCAGAACAGGTTTCTCTTGTAGCCAGGAAAAAAGACATTTACTCTACATTGGTATTGTATAATGTTCAAGTAATATATTAAACCAAGGAAGGAAGCTCAGTGTTATGGAGTAAAGTCATATGTTGAGTAGCTTAATAAAGAGGGTTGCCTAGGAATAGTTACATTTTGTTGTTCTGTTGTTGTTTCATGGCTGAAAGTTTACTTGTCACCAGAGAGCGATGCTTTAAATATTCTGTATGGAAGAATATATAAAACGTAATGACTTCTGAAATGTACTCACGAAGGACAATTATTTTTGCCATCATTGAGACTGAACTGTTTTAATTCAAAATTGGTGGTTGTCCCATGTGCTGCTCCTGAAAAGAGGATGGGGAGCCAACAGCCTTTTTGAAAAGTGTCAGTCCCACTTTGTCTTTGCTGGAGCAGAATAGTGTTTTTCAGGTGACCTAAAATAGAAATTGTCAACTGTGAAAACAGAAGTGAAATGACTATTAACCTTGAGCAAAAATTATGAAAGTTTTTGAAATATTCACAAACTGTAAGAGGGAGATTGAATGTGTGTGTTTTATGTTACTAAAAGTTTCAAAGAAACAGTGGTATAAAGTTGTCATATTTTACCATAGGTAGTTGAAATGAGGGGGATATCAGTAACAATAACCATTCTCATGTGTTTCTGTACTGAACGTGTTGGAGGGAATGAACAAATGGAGAGCTATTAATCTCAGTGTATGACTGTGTTTGTCAGTGTTAGTCGCTAATTTTGTAGTTGGATAGATACGTTTGGATTTGAGGCATGGCATGGAACTCGGGCATCTCGATATGTTAGGGCAATCTGTAGTACTCTTAGTTCAAATACAGATGCGAGAGGTGAAAGACAGTGATTACGTAGAGGGAAGATTGGGCAAATACTCTGACAGTCCTTTGACAGTCCTTTCATAGGTAATTTCAGGTAGAAGCAGGGAGGGCTTTTTGAATGCGTTTGTTTTGTCAAGATCAGCTAATGCTATACAATAAACAGCATTGCTTGTCTTGACATTGAACTTCTGGAGAAAATTTGTGAAATGTTAACCCTGTTCATTTCCCATACCTCCAAAGACACCTAAAACAAACAAAGTAACCAACGAAAACAAAGCGAAAAGAAAAAAGAAAAAGATAAACCCACAAACCAACGCTATCACCTGCAAAAGTCCTAGCATAGGCTTCAGATTATGCCTGGAAATTTCCACCAATCCACCAACTTAATAAAACAACAAAACCAACGAAAAACCTCTAATTTGACCGAGCTTGTATTAGACATGGCAGAATTAAGATACAACTGCACTTTGTTGCTGACCTGTGATGTGAGTTATCTTTCAGCCACTTCCCCCTCTCTTCCTTAGTTCTTTTCAAGTGGATCAGAAGTTACGGCCTTTAAACACTTGCTGCGCAGTAAATCAGTGCAAAGTGCTTACTTGCTTTAGCAATGCAGCAGATTTGAAAGGAGCTGGTGGGAAAGAGCCTCTAATATTGAAACATGACCTTTCACCCTTGCTGGTGCTAAATATTACAGCTCCTTTGGTTACAGATACCTCACGTTTTACTTCAGATACTTTCAGCTAGTGGGTGTTTCTTTTATGGAAGAGCTGAAGTAGCTTTTGAAGTAGATTCTCTTTTGCCAGATGTATAATCTTTTCTGTCAACAAAACAACCTCGTATTTTATATGCTCCTGCAATACTATACATTCTGACTTCTGAAACTGATTTGAAAGGTTGAAATTTAGATTTAAGTCTGAGAAAGTGAATGGAATATATGACAAGGAACAGGGGATAGAATTGGTCTTGTAACTGCCAGTGTTTTGGGAAGGAAAAACAATATACTTCTATGGTAGGAAGGAACATAAACATTTTAGAAAGCAATTCTAATTTTAAGCAGCAGTCTGCAGTCCCTGGACAGCCAAAACTCTCACTGACTTTGATAGGAGTTTTGCCTGTCTTATGACAATGGAAGTGAATCCCGTTTGCAATCTGAATCTATTTCTTCTGCCTGTAGGGATTTTAGGAAATGAATCCTTAACATGTGAGAAAGACATTTTCTGAAATATTTCAGTAGCACAGTTTAGATGCATAGTAATCAAGGAAGCCTACATATGTCTAAATAGGGTGTAATTTCATTTTAAAAGGATGGGATAATGTACTTTTCCAAGTCTGTTCTGTTCATTTTATCAAATAGACCTGAAATTTGTTAAACTGAACATGAATTATGTTGTTACAGTGACATTTATTGTATTCACTGTACAGTACGACTCCGTCTAGGAGCATCTAGGAGGCACATAAGTTAGTATATGAGAGATACCTCGTGTTCTGCTTTCTGTTGCTGCAAAGTCTGGCTGACAACCGGAGCATCTCCTTAGAGGTGCAATCATAACATAAACACTGTTACACACTTAAGCTAGTGTTAGACTGAGGATTAGCATGCTGTGTATTGACTCTTGTTTTTGAACTGTACTGGTGCTTCTCGCTGTGCTGTGTTCAAGCAATACGGAGAGAAAAGATAGGAGGCATGAGCAGGCATCTACAGTGTTTGGTACTCTGTATACACAGGTTAGACCATATAAAAATGATCATAATCCTCAAACAAGGTTGGGGGGTGGCACTGGAAAGAAAGCATGGTCCCAGTGTCTAAATCTCAGTTTGTTCCCAGAAATATTGTTTAACTGGAACTGTATATTAATATTTTCGCAGGAGCAATGACTATGGCTTTGCTGGAAAATCTTGTAGCAGGAAACGTCTACTTGGTCAAAATAGCAGCCTCCAATGAAGTGGGAGAAGGACCCTTCTCAAACGTGGTGGAACTTGCTGTCCTGCCGAAGGAGACATCAGAGTCTAATCAGAGGCCCAAACGCTTGGATTCAGGAGATTCCACAAGTCAGTAGCAATGTTCTGATTACTTCTGTCACCAGTACCAGAAAAAAAGATCCCTGTCTATTTTAACTTGCAACTACTTTCTGGATAAACCGTTCTGTTTTATGTGAGGCAGTCCTAAGTGTAGCATTTTCTTTCAATATGAAACCGTTTGGGAATTTCTGTCTCAGTGCAACTCAGAACTGCTTTAATTCCTCAGAAGTTGGGAGTTTGCTTGTCAAATGGGAATATGTAACTATTTTGAATTTTACTAAGTTTGCTGAGGCATTTCCTCTAAGTGCTTTATTTGGCTCGAGATGCCAATAGCACTGAGTCAGTTAGAACCAGACAGCCCAGCAGAGATTAGATGGCATCTCAAATAAATCTGTTGAAATTTGTTGGCTTCTAGAATTCCAGCAACCTAAATCAATCTGTCAGTCAGTGATATACTAGCATATGGTTTCACCAAAGAATTCAGCCCCACCTGCAGCTCTTTAAGGAACAATACGTGTTACCTTGGGGAAATCAAGGTAAGTTCTGTGGTTTCTCCATACAACAATGGAAGAATAAATTGGCCTTGTCATGGGATTTGTCACGGTGACTTCTCAGAGATTTTAAAGTTGTTTGGGAGACCAGCGCTAGTAATTATTCAGGTATATGAAACTTCTAACCTTTCCTCACTCCTACACACTGAATTGTGATTCACACAGGGATTTTTCTTGCTCAGGTTTTCTCCCTTTCCGGAATTCAGTTATATTTCAGGCCTCAATAACCAGAATCATGCTCTCAGGATTAGGTTAATAGACATATGATGTCAAAGCGTAAAACCTTTCTAGCTGACAGGGGCTGGAATTCTCCAAGCCTTTTCTGTTTGTTATCCAGTAGGAAGGGGTTGCTCTGTGGTGTAAATCACTGAAGAGACTGTAGTGTGGGGCTGTCCCTTCTTCCCCTCCCACATTGTTGCTGTATACACTCCTGTATTTGGGCTAGAAGTTTTTTCTTCAGAAGTCAAAATGTATGACAGAGAAGGTCTGGAAATCTCATTTTTCTGTGTGATTGTGAATGTAATCCTGGTCATTCATTTCCTGACAGGGAGCAGGAGGTAACTCTTCCTATTTTCTGAGTCTTTTTGTGTTCTTTTTTGCTATAGCTTATTCTGACTATTACCATCTGGACCAAAAATCAATGACTGGCATTGTTGTCGGGGTTTGCATAGCCTTGACCTGCATCCTTATCTGCATCCTGATCTTAATTTATCGCAGTAAAGCCAGGTATGTTTTTGTTCTTGAAGTGTGAGCTTTTTCAACACCCTGTTTTTATATGAGCACAAGTCACTTAAGACATGCATTCTTCTCCAAGAGTGCTAAGTTCTTTGAAGCACTTTGTCTTTTCACATCTTCCCAGCAAAAGTAGAAGCAAAACCTCTCCTTATGTTGGCTCTTCCTACTCTGCTTGAGGCCCTTCTACGATGAAAAGAAAGAAGAACCCACAGAGGGAGTCAATAATGCTTTGAAACCTAAATACAAGGCATCTTTTCAAATAAAAGAGCCTTTTGAGTCAGATGAACGTGCTGCTTTACATCATCTATTCCTCATCCTTAACCTTGCAGTCTGTTCAGATCTGGTTTGCAAGGCTTTAACCCATTAGTGTTGCTGAATGAGAAGAACTCTGACATGATGCAGTCTCATAAGGCAGTTTCACTGCACTGGTACAAGCCAGCATCTGTTTTCCTTGTCTTCAGCTGCTTTGAGGCCTAACCTGGCCCTAGCGACTCTTCCCATAACCGTAGGATCAGAACAAATACAAGTTCCAAAAAATATATATCTTAAAAACTGTCCGAAGGTATATTTTAGTAACAGGTTTTTTAGCACACACTCAGGAGAAAATATGGGTTGAGAGACAGTCTCTGTGTAGCATGGTAGAAAGGTCTTACTATCAATAGTGCTTTCTTCACCCAAGTAATGTTAGTAATCATGAGAATTCCTTTCTGCTTGTAGCCTGTGCATGATTAACTGGAAGCAGATGTTATTTTTGTCACAAGCAATAACATTTAAATTTCATGAGAATTGGGAGTATCGCATAACAAAATGTAGATGCTAAGAATATACCAATGTTGCTTGATTAATAATAGCCTTGAAGTTTATCCTTGATTCTATGTATTTTCTTCCTATGGGTCAATTTTATTCCTGCTTAACATTGTGTAGGAAAACATCTGCTCCTAAACCTGTGCAGCAAAGCAATGACCAGCTGTCACATACCAACATCTCATTAGCCAGTGCTAATGAGGTGGAGAAGAGCATTGAAGGAATTGCAGAGAATGCAGAATCTTTATTGCCAATGATAGTGGGAAACAGCTTCGTTGATGCTAAGGTACTGTGAGCTTTATTTACTATCAAAGCAGAAATTTTTCCTTGTAATTTATTGTTACAACATTTGAGTCCCTATCAAAATTAAAATATATACACTACAAATCCACAACAGCTTTTTTCTAATGGGACAAGCACAGGTGTGGATGGCAATCCAAGATCAAATTTTCAAGACTCATTTTAAAGTTCAGATAGAGATTTAATACATTTGTCTTAAACTGTCGTCTGCAGATTGCCAATTTTGGCTCTGGCACACCGTGAAAGGATAAATGGTCCATCAGCTTAGGGGTGGTAGGATGTCTTTGCTAGTCTGGAGCTTCTGTTCTAAGACCAGGTGATAGGTGAGCGTCCTTTTCAGCATCTAGTTCAAGTCAGTGCTGGTGTACAATCTAGTCAAGTGAGATGCTAATGAGGTATTAAATATCTTTCTGTATTTTTATTGGTAAGGCTGTTACATTTGTCAAATTGTAGTTTAATCTAGATATTCCGTACGTACTACAAACTTGATTTGAGCTGCTCTTTGAAGAATTAGGCAAGAGCTGGAAAACAGTGAAAACCGACCTCAGTGCAGACATGGACACTGCCTGTGAATGATCACACTCTGAAGAGTAGAGTAGGAGCAGTGACTGGAATTGTGTACTCTATATTTGTGGTATCCTACGTGTGGGTTTGGCCTGTGGGTTTGCCAGATTCAGTGGAACTGGTCTTGGCTTGTCTCAGGCAGTAGATGAATGTTAGACCACAGAAAACTGACTGATCGTTAAGAAAGACTTCATTTGCCTTTATTTTCAATATGGAGCCAATAGGTAGGAATAGAAACATATTTTCAAATATCTTAGAAATTAATTCTATTAAAATAAATGTCTGTCTCTCTCCCTCTCTCTTTTCTTTGTAGGGAGGATCCGATCTTATTATTAACAGCTATGGGCCTGTCACAAAGGCTAACTGCAAGAAGAGGTGGCTGTTCTTCCAGGATGCTAAGAAGGTGAAGACTGAGGAGGTAATTGGTCTAATGTGTGGAGATACACAGTCTTTACTTTAATACCCTCTGTTTGCAAAGGAAGATAAGGAGTTTTCTGTGTGTGGAAAAGCATGATTTGTGGTCTAATTTTTAATGGAATAGTTTTACTTGTGTTAAGGTTGATGGTGTTTTACCTTGCAGCAAAGTCATATGGAATTTTCATTTTCTGTCACAAGTTGTCAAATATTTTAACTCCTTACAGTCAACTGATAACTTTCTTGCCTGTTCTCTTCTGTGAACAGATTTCTGTATACTGTCTGGGCAGTGCATCTACAGTACATCTGCAGAGGCTTTGTATAAACGCAAATTAAGTATAGACATCTAAAAATCCCCTGCTATCCTGACAGCTGAAACCTTATGTTTGCTGAACCAATAAGAAACCAGTGATTTATCCAAGGTACTGAGGAAATTTAGAATCTGAGCTATAACTGCCTTGATTCTAAAATTGTTAACCTGGTTGGATGTGCTAATTGAATTAGAAAAATGACAGTTCAAAACTGAAATGTTAAACCAAATCCTGAACATGATAGTGCAAATTCACATCTATGGAGCATCTAACTTCTGTTTGTTGAATACTAAATTGTACTGTGCTCTTGTATGTTTAAGGAATAGTAAAGCTAGAGCAGCTGTACATTTCTGATGTTTCTATGAGCAAAATGCTTGCTATGACCCAAGAAGTAATGCTTAAGTAATATGCATGAAGGGATGGGAAACAGCTCTACGAAGTATATTTTTAAAAAACTATTGAGATCTTTCCAGTGAAATCATCTTTGGTAAGCCATGCTTAGCAAGAGGAGATTCTATCATTTAGTATGGAAGAGAAAGGAGTGAGCAAGGCTTGGAACTGATTATTCTTAATCTCCTTTAGCAAAGCCCAGGTTTTGTCCCAGTCCAGTGCTGCTGGAAGCACTCTGGTTGAATAGGAGCTAGGAATTGCAGTAAAAACTCAAACTATTTTATAGCTTTTCAGAGGCTGAACAACCTTTTCCTCTGCTTTTTACATAGCGTCAGAGAAGATTTGTCCAGGCAGTGTGTCTTTATCAGCCAGGTACCACTGTGCTGATAAGTGAGGATGACTCCCCCAGCTCTCCTGGCCAGCAGTCTAACTTCCAGGTGCCGTTCAGTATTGCTGCTGATACAGAGCATTCAGCCAACAGCGAAGGAAGTCATGAGACTGGTGACTCCGGAAGATTTTCTCATGAGTCCAACGATGAGATACACCTCTCCTCTGTGACAAGTGCCACTCCTTCTGCTACCAGTCCTTTTGTAAGCAGTGACTTGGGTAAGAACATGATGAATTCTACCATAAGTAACTGCAAAGAATCTCCACTGCTGTTTGCTACTGACCAGCCTGCTACCTCACCTCTTCAGATACGCTCTGCAGTGCAAAACTGACACCCTTAGGATCACATCAGACATTCTCGCAGTGTATGTCTGTTCGAAGGACAATGAACAGGGAGCCAAAGTTATACTGTGGAAAGCCTGACTAACCCAGCAGGTGATCCCATATTTCTGTTGAATGGGTTTTGTTTGTTTGTTTGTTTTAACTCATTCATTTCGAATGTTTGGTGGTCAACAAATGTGAAAGGACAGAGAAGATTTCTGACTAGAGTTGAAAATATGTCACTGGAGCAAAGGGAAGTCTTTTGGCTCTTTTGCTGACTATCTACCTCAGTTTGCCGAGAGGTGAACTCTGAAAGACAACTGCTTTACCTCGTTTGTGTTCTAGTTGGTCTCAGCTATGGAACTGATGATACTTCCTAGTAGTGTTTTATTTTAGATTTCTTTTTTTTTTTTTCCAGTTGTGTATAGGATGCGTGTGTTTGTGTGCGTGTATGCTCAGTAATCAGGGAGTTGTATAGGTAGATGAACAAGATTGTTTAGCTGAAGCTCTGTCTTTAAAAAAGAAGGAAATCTCAGAATAGAAAATGTAATGTTTTAATGTGGCTGACTTAAAAATGTTCAAAACTGCAGAAACTGGAGTTGGTGCTTCCATTTGTGCAGCCACATGAAATTCTTTGTACCTCTTGATTTCTCATAGCTCCAGGAAGCCTAGGACAGTGCCTTTCCCCACAAACTCGTGCCAGCAACTGCTGACAGGATGTATCCTTAGAGCTCTAGGGCACATTGAGTTCCCCACGGTGACAAATATCATCGATTTATTGACAATTAATGCTAAAAAGCATGGCAAAATGAAGAAGTATTCAATATTTCCAAGCAGCTTGACTCTGCCTAAGAGACATGGAATAGATAATAATGCTGAGTACTCTGGTATTGCAGTACTTCTTAGCAATGGTGCCTTGCATTATATATAATGAAATTACTGATTTGCCTTATGCCTTTTTAGTATTTATAAAGTTGCTTTGGATTTTGGAAAGATGCCTTAAATGCTTCTTAGATGTTATAAGTAAACTGCATCATGAGCTTGTAGTTCACTTTTTACCCAGGTTTCAATGCTGATAAGCACTGCTAGCATCATGGCTTGTCTCAGAGCTGTTTTTGGGATGCAACCTGCTCCTTGCCTTTGCCTAGTATGCTGTTAGCCAGGAATTTTAGCTCAGGGAAGTGACATAAGCCTATCTAAAACTCTACCATGAGAAATAAAAAGCCAGAGCTTTAGTTGAAGAGTCTGTTGAAGGACACAAGTACTGCTACTGCCTTGAACCCATACAATTCCTGTTTTATACTACCTCTTTTAAAAGTTATTCTAGTGTGTTGTGGTGTTTTTTTGTTTGTTTTTCCTGTACTCAGGGAACAGTTTGTTACTTTGAGCTGCCTCATGAAAATGTGGAGCAAACTGACAGGGTATCATGTTTTATTTCTAAATGGGGGTGGGAGGAGGAGAGAGAGAGAGAGAGGGGAGGCTGGATTCATCCAATGTTATAAACTTGCCTATATAAATATCCAGTCCTCTTCTCTGCTTTCCTCATTTTACTTAAAAAAAAAAAAAAAAAAGTTTAAAATTTAATATTGTGAGAAAGCAACCATGGGAGCTCCTGGCTCTATGTAAGTCTGCTGGAACTCCCTCTGACTTTAAGGTAGGCTGGGCTGACTTTTGTATTGTTCTGTGTGTGTCAAAAGGTGGTCAGAAAAGTCATCAGTAAGCCCTGCTGTTCTGTATATTTTATTTTCATGAATCATCCTGTAGTTACAGTAGTTCTTAAGCTTGTAACTGTTTGCTAGTTCAGAATCAGAAGGTACCTATTCACCTTTTCATAACAGTGTTGACTTGAAGGCTTTTAGAATAATCTTGTACCAAAGACTTTTCTGTAGGAAAAAAAAGGAAGCCGCATATTTTCCTATAATTGAACTAGCTGAAAGCTATAGGTTTGAAGAGCTGAATACATTTTATTATATAAGTAGTTACTAACAACAAAAAAACCAACAGTAGGGCTTCTACTGATTGTAGTAGCTGATTGCATAGACAAGTTGTATGCTTCTACAGTTTTAACTACCTTGTTGTTACAAGAGCCTTTAAAGAAAATTATAATCATACTAGCAAATATTTCCAAAGACTTCCAAGTGTAATTTTTTTCTTCAGCATGTAGTTGATCAAGAGTACAGTATTAAAAATAAATAAATATTTTGGAACAGTTTTTTCCTACTTGCTGAAGAAAAAGAAAACCTTTTCACCAAAGATTTATTTTTTATCTCATCAGGCAGAATGTTTAGCGTAGAGCAGAGTACTGTTTCTAGTTAGGTAAAGTGTGAATTAACTGAGACTAGATTAAGAATGTGTAATTGTAGCATGAAGTTTCACACTTCATCTTTCAGAGTAGCCTCTTTTGTTAGTTTCATTCAGAAAGAGCTGATATGCGGATGGTAACTATTTGTTTCTCCAAAGACTTGTTTGCTGTAAGTACTGATAATCTGTTGTAATTTTATGACCTTCATTACAGGCAAATACTTTAAATAATGAACTTTCTCATCCAAAAAACCCATTCTGTAGTTTAATCCATGGAGAATTTGAGAGAAAGAGACTTCATATAAAATTTGTCAGTCTAATATGAAAGTCTAATATAAAAGTCAATAGCCAAAGCGATCAAAATATTTGATTTACTTGAGTACAATGCATCCAGAATTCTAATGAACGTTTATTGTTTTTTTTTAATTAAGGTACTTTTTATCAGCAAATAAAGAAAACCAAAGATATTTAAGGTTACCTCAGCATATAGGCAAGCTTAGTTAGACATTAATTATTCTTTTGCTTTATTTTTATGTTAACCAAATATAATAAATTTCTCCAGAATTCAGTCTACGTTCATACACTTCCCTTCACTGTGTCACATTTATTAAGAATTTACTTTTTACTACAGAAAAAAAAATACAGTCTGCTCAAAATTCATGTCCTATTATTAACCACTACATTTTTCAAGATAATAGTTGTCTCGGTGTTAAGCAGAAAGAGCTCTAGAAAAATTGCATAGGAATTTATACTTTCTCTATTGAACTGAGTAGCAGAATTCTTTGTGATTGTAACAGTGCAGAATCGGTCTCGGCATTTAAATGCTCCATATCCTTGAAGCCAAAGTATGCAATTATAGACATCAACTTGCTTAAATTTTATACTCGTTACAGTCTAAGGAAATCAGTTTTTCATGGATTTATTAATTCCATTTGCCTAGAAAGAGCTGGCAGAACAGAGCAAACAAATCAAGTTACAGTTTTTCCAGTATTTTTTCTTGGTTATGTCTGTAGAAACTGAGTCCTGGAGAAAATGTTATCATTTTTTGATTATGACTTAAGTATGTTCTGGAAGATGAACATAAATGTGGAATTTAGTGTTACACTGTGTGAACAGATTTTGTTAAAGTGTATTAAGAAGTAAAGAGCCATGGCTGGTGTAATGAGTGTATATGCAACCTTTGTACTTTACAAACAAATCAAAAATGTTATGGTTGATGTGGCTTGAAAAGTGTCAAAAACTTGCAGAGAAAATCTTGATAGTGGTTTACCATGCTGTGTTTTCATATGAGGACTGTGATTGCCCTTCTATTGTTACAGCAATGCCTGCTCTGCAGGACCTGGATCCAAACCTGCATGCTCAATCTGCCCACAAGTTACACTTGTGTACTTTCTTCATGCTATACAAAGAACATTCTTTCTAGGAAAACTGGGAATGTGTATGTTGTGCAGATTTTGGCCTGTAAGTAGGATTTTTTTTTTAAAGCTCTGCTTTTGTAAGAGAAACTTGAAAAATCTACATATCATTTTAATAATTTCTTATATTAGCTGTGCATTTTCAGTGTAATTTATTGGATTTTAACAGAAAGGAGTTTTGAGAAATTTCTGTACTTGTTTTTAATGGTATTTAATACTTCCTTCCCCCTTTAGTTTTATTCCCTTGCTTTAGAGTATGAGCTTAACTGCACAAGGGTCCTTTCCCTGTATCTTTTTAAGTCAGTGGGATGATTAAATTTGATTTCAGTTTGTATGACAGGCAAAAACAGCTGCTTTTTTTTTTTAAATCTTCATAGTACTATTATTAATATTTGTAAAGGAAGGAATTCTTACTCAGTTAAAACTCCCGCTGGCTTTTTTTTCTTTTTTTTTGGTAGGATAGCAAGTTACCGTATACCAGCGGCCCACTGTAGCTCTCCATGCATGCAGTCTTAGCCTTTAGTGAACCGTGAGTACTTTATGTCAATTTAACTTTTACATTGCAAGCTAAGCCAACTTGAAAGACTTTGCATTTACTGCAACTGAGCGTACACAAGAAGAGTTACCAGGGACCCCTGGGTCTTAGTAACATGTTACTCTGAGTAATCTCAAAGCTGTGAGGCCAGAGCTCTCACTCATTTTGTTACTGAGTGAAGTTTAGGCAGGGAAGAGTCCATCTCCTAACATGAGGAACGTTGTTCAGTTTTGTAGGGTACTCCATGTTTAGCACCAAATGAAAAGAGAGCTATACGAGTGTAACTTTGGCAGTATTCCGGACAAATCAATTTTCTGAGTGTTAACATTGAAAGCTGAAACTGCACCTAGTAATTGTTAAAAGACACAGTTCTTAGCTTGAACTATTGTTACACCCTTCTGAGTTGCTGAAAATGCATCTTTGCTAATATCAAATAATTTTTAAAGCAGAGGAATTTGTCTGCGGGAAACACTGAGCACCTTTCTCTAAAAACAAGTTAAAACTATTCTATTTTTGTAACTGCATCTTTTGGAACCCATGTTTACAACATGTACTTCAAAATGAGTCCAAAATGAAGTTTCTTGCTGTTAATAGAAGCCCATCTGAAAAGTACACAAATTCAGTTTGTCTCAAATTCTGCTCTCAGTTCTCTGCACTGCAAAGTAAGTTTATTTCTTTGGGATTTCTCTAGATTTACACCAAGACTGGTCCCAAATTGTTCAGAATAAACACATGGTTGAAATTCTGCTGTGTTGGAACCTCTTGTGTTCCACTCCAAGCTGAGTTCCTGGAGATTTTCAGCTTTCCTTGGTTACATATACCTACATTGCATCTGTCTGGTGTGTTTTCAGTGAGGACTGACTGTATGTGAAAAACGTATACAAAATATTGCTTTTTGGTTGTTTGGCTTCTTTGTTGTTGTTGTGTTCTTGTGGTTTTTTTGTGGGTTTTTTTTTTTTTTTTGGTTTTGTTTTTGTTTTTTATCCAAGTTGTGAATGAATTGCCAGTGTAGGAGCCAGGTATGAGTTTCATATTGTGGTGTTCTGGATCCTTTCACTCCGTGTGCCATTTTCTTCTAAGGGCAGCAATGGCTGACTGGCTAATGGAGGATGGAGCTGAATTGTATTAATTTTATATTTGTCTCAGGGGATCAGCTCCATGAATTCCGTTGCGTGAGGGAAGCTAATGTTTGCTCTGATTTGAATGTAACTTTTTAATGTCTTTAAAAAATATATTTTGTTTAATAATGTGGATTTTTCTTTTTCTAGCATTCTAGTAAATGTTACCTAGTGTGTTGTTTCTTTTTTCCACTTCAGGGTTGTTTATGTGCTACCCCAAGGTCATGCCAAAAATTAATAGAAGTTTAAATGCCAAATGTTTATGAAACTGCTGTCTAAATACTGATCGATTGCACAGTTGAAATAAAAGTTTTCCTTAGTAAAATGGTACTTGAAAAATATTTCATTTTCGTTCTTTGACTGGTGTCTGAAACTGGGAAGATGCAATACAATTCCTCATTTTAGGCTGAGGAGTTGCAGGAATTTTGGTACTTCAAGTCAAAAAAATGAGGTGGAGAGTAAAGTGGACATTGCTTATCACTGAAATTCATTGAACTTTCCCAAGCATGGAGTCATATGCCACTTATGTATCTGGAATCATTTCCTACCTAAAAACCCAGTCTTTATTCCGCTACTGTCAAACAGCCATGCACGATCTCTGTTGTAGTTTACTTGCAGTGGAGGTGGAAGATGTAGCTCTAAGCACAGTTGTTCTCACAAAAGCTTGGAAAGCTGCTGACAAAGCTGCACCGCTAAGTTTTTCCTACCATTTCTGCACCTGCTGACTGATGATCCTGGTATTTCAACACATAACAAGGCCATGAAAATGCAGTTGTGGTTGGTCAAAAACCAAATTACTATTTTTACAAATGGCAGTTCGCCAGACAGAGTAAGTCAAGTTAAATTAGCATGGAAATTAAGTTAAAATGAGACTTAAAGGTTTCTTTTGCTAGCTGGTTGATTATTGTCACTTGAAAGCAACTGAGAAATTGTCCAGGTGGTTCAGTGAATTAGGTACAGAGCTGTAATTAGAGCAGTGGTACCCATGCAAATCTTCCGCTACTGGAAATGAAACCACAGTAATTACTACTTTATGCACGCATCTCACAGACAGTAGACGTGCTGTGTGTGCCCCATAGACATGGGACATATGCTGCCTTAAGACTGATGGCAAGGCATGTTGCAAGCATTCCTGAGACAGCAGCTACAGAACTCAACATTCTGTTCTTTTTAATACTATAGTTTTTCCTTTATCTTGCAAATACTGTACTGCTCCACAATCACTGCAAATGGGATTTGTATCAACCTGAGGATTTCAGCAGAGTGTGCTGTGAGAGGTGGTGGCAGCACTCAAGAAAACACATTGCTGGGGAACTGATGCCTCTTGGAAGTGCCAGCAAGCAGATGTTTACTACCGAGTAGCAAGTCACCAGTGATGACTATTTCCCAGTGGGACAGCTGCTAACTGCTGCCTGCAGCCAGGGGCTGAACCTTTCCACTAGCAGCACCTCCTGCTGATGAGTTGAGCACCCTGGATTCTGTAGTCTATGACGTCTTTCTTTCTTCTGTTCTGAACTCTCAGATGAGAAAGAAGATCTGAAAAGCCTCATATTGCTTCTTTATGAATCACAGCTGTTCTTACCTGCAGAGTTTGCCGATAGAACAGTTATGCCTAGTTGGGTAGCTTATAGGACATTTATTCCTGGGAGTATTAGAGCACCAGCTGTAGTGTCTATTTATAAAATAAACTCTAATTCAAAATTCATTATTCCTTATGTTTGAATTTAGGAACACTGACAAATTATTCTTCAGAGATAACTGAGAAAATTAGGCCCATGCTGAAAAGATAATTATAAAGTAGTCTGAGTATTTGTTAAAATGAATAGATGTTAATTACGAATGGAAATATATTACATTTAAAAATATATAAAAAAAAATTCTAACAATTGGAGAGCAATCAGTTCTGAACTGTCCAGTGGTATGAAAGCTCTACCAATATAGTCCATCAGAGATGTCATTCTTGCAGTCAGAATGGGAACCACCTGCATTTCCTTATTAAGTTACTGCTGGTTAGTACATTTTACAGCCCAGAATCTTCATTTTCATTACAGTAAATAAATAATAAAGCCCTATTTTTCAAGGAGTTTGCAAAAGAAAACTTCAAAGCAAAACATTGTTCTGTGACCTGATGCCATATCACCTGCCTGCTGTCTGCCGCCAGCCAAACATCTGAGCTTTGGGTAGGTGAGCTCAATGGGACACTTATACTGAATGGCCTCATTAATTGAAATTCCAACATTGCTACTTCTTTGTTTAGCTTAACAGAGACATCAGTCTACTGTATTTGCTTATCTGGTTTTTGGATAGAAGGACCAATATTTTGGAATACAAAAGCCAACTTTCTGCCATGCTTTGCAGGTTGCTCAGCCCTCATTAAGTGGGAAAGCAGAGTAGGGAGGGAAAGGATGCTACCTGCAGCTGTGGCAATACATCAGGTACGTGAGATACCCTTTGCACTGCAACAGGTGAGCAACAGTTCTTTATGGATGAACTCCTCTCCCTATCCTGCTCAATTCAGACAGCAGGTAAAAGTGACGTCTCTGTTAAGAAGCAGGCTCTGTGGCTGTATTATGGATGTATTTTCCTTTCGTCTGCAATCATTGTCTCAGGATCAGTGCCAGACAGTAGTGTATCCTCTGTCAGTAAGAGGGAAGCTGTAGGTGATAATGCTCTGGACGTCTATATTGCAATGTCCTACCCTTTCTGTAATTACTGTACTGGGACTTCACATTTTCCACCCTGCAGAATTAAGAGGATGGAATTTAAATCTGCCTCTCTACACATGCCAGTATGCTACAGCCCCAGGTAAACAAAGCACAGATTTGACCAAGAAAGCTACCAAACAAAAAAGCTTTCCATTTACATAGGAATGCACCACTGAGACATACAGAAAATGCAAAAACTAGGAATCTAGCAGTGCCTTGCTAAAAGCTAGGGTTATTTCTAGCTGGCAGTAGAGGTCTGAGGAGCCTCAAAAAGTTTGTGAGGAAGAGTGAAGAGTGCCCATTGCTGTCTGGCAGATTTCTGCTCTTGCTGTCCTGGCAGCAGTAATAGTTTGGGACACTTACTCCTGGAAGAGCCTGAATCAAGCTGCCAATAGGGTATTTCAGTGAGATGTGGTATGAATCCCTATCTGGCCAACAAGAACGAGTTGAGATGGTGTTCTGGCAGTGCTGCAAGGTTGTCCAAGTCCCTCAATTTCTGTGGAGAGACAACTCGAGCATTACATGAAGTTGATCCAAGCCACAAGTTGGGTACAGGGAACGTTAAATAATATGATCATCTGCAATTCTGAAGGATGGAAGGGAATTTTGGTGGGTTCCTATAATTCTGCCTTGTATGAAATTGGTGCCCAAAACACTGGATTCCCCTTTAACTGGAAACAGTTATAATAGAGTTGGAACTATGCAGAGGTCATGTTAATAGAAGGGTTTTGAATTTTCATTTATCTGCATAGCAGTATACTGGGAGAAGAGGATTTTCATGAATTAAGCAGCAGATTTATGGCTGGGCTGTGAGGCGGTAGCACCACATGAAAGCAGGAGAAGTGTTGCTCACGCTGTAGCTCACTACGGCCATTAACAAATTGGATTTTGGTGTGTTGGTCTAGGAAAATAACTCCTCTGGTTTGCTGAAAGCTATCACCAAGGGATGAGTGGCAGAGCTTAAGATATGCTGGCTCCTCACTTTTTGCAGTTTACAGTCATATTAGATTAAAATAATCCCACTGGACTGCTTCGTCACAGCCTTCCCTACGTTAGATTACACAATTTAAGTTTCAAGTAAGATAGTTCACAGAACAGACTGTAAAATAAAAATATACTTATTTTATATTAGAGAATATATCGTGAATTTTGGCAACCATCATTCTTTGAAATAGATTCTGAGAATTCACAAGTCAGAAACAGCTTGCTTAGTCTCTACCAGCCAAAACACAAGACAAAACACAAGACCTACAAAGTCAAGGCAGAAGAAATCACTTGAGATCAACTTTCCAGCTTCACGGAAGAAGTCAACTCTAAGCTTGCGTGCAAAGTATCTCAATTAAAATTATTCTTCAAAACAAAAAGCAAGACAACCTCTGGCTTGTAAGAGGAAAGAATTCCTATACTGGTTTATACAAAACTTTACAGAAAAATGGACACATTAAGGAGGAAAGCAGCCTCTTCTTTTGTGTGTGTGGGTTTGGTTTTTTTTTTCGGTCTTTATTTTTGTTTGTTTTTACTACTGCATCTCAAGCTTTGTGATCTACATATGGTAAGATAAAATCAGTGATGAGGGTCTGCGCATTGAAAGTCATTAAAGCACAACCCAGGAGTCCACTTCTGCAATTTTAAAGGCTCAGAAGTACACGTGAGCCTAGACTGCCTCCATGCTTAGCTTTAGAGCACTGGTTACAAATGGATAAACACCCTGGAACCCAGCAAAGTGTGGTGGCTTGCATCATGTCCTATGATTTAGAAATTTCAGCTCAGGTGATGAGGTTGCTATGTGTAGTTGGGTTGACTGGGAACAGTCTTTTAATAGGAGCACTCCACAACTTGGTATAGCGTTCAAAAGGGTTTTAGGGGTTTGTGATGATGTTTCTCTTCTGTAGCTCAGCTAGGTAAAAAAAAAAAAAAAATAGAGCCCAGCCCTGAAGTTGCAGTTAACAAAATGACAGAATTCCTGTAGAAACTGTGATGTATAGCTCCCTAACATGCCTGTCTATAAGTTTCACATTTCAAATTGTACTCTCTAGACATAATGTACGTCAAGCAATTAAATCCAGTCTGGTGTTTGTGGACAGATAACACATATATTTTAAATAATTAGTTCCACGTTCTTTTCTCAAAATCCTGAATTTCCTGTGAAGCCTGGGGATTAAGGAAGCTGCTCTCAGATGTAATGGGTGAGTACAGCATCTATGTAACTAGGTCACATTGTGCTTAGGCATATTTAGTTATCTTTTCTTGTGTTCTTCCTTATTTTTGTTGCCCACTAAACAAAAGAGGTAATTAAGTTTAATTCACAATCTCCTCCTAAAGGACAGCAAAATTCTGAGATTTCATAGTGTTTTTTTACTGCATTTTCTAACAAAGGTATGCTTGTGAGATATTTTCTTTCATTTTGATTTTTGTTGCTTTAGTTGCATTTTCCTTTCTTTCATAGTATACAGACCCACAAATTCAGACAGTAGCCGGTTTCTGCTTCTTCCCAGCAGATCTCCTATTACTCGGAGATTGTTGCTTGTTCAAAGTAGCTTTCAGGTTTTTTGCTACTATATTTCAGTTAATATTTTCCTTAAAAATGAAGACTAAGCTATAGCTGCCAACGTGAATGGCATAGCACGCGATGTCATGCAGCAGTCCGCTCAATTGTCTTCCAGCATTTCCTTGTTTACCTGCTAACTGTGGAAATGCTCGGTATTTACTGCAAAGACATGAGTTCTTACTGTAATAATGTCGGTATCATTGCAGTGGAATAACAGTGGCTGGCTGCCAGGTGCCCGGCAAACCACCCTTTCACTCCTGCTCCTCAGCAGGACAGGGGTAGAAAATAAGATGGTAAAGTTCGTGGATCAAGATAAAACCTGGAAAATGGCTTGCCAAATGCCATTATGCGCAAAACACTCAACTTGGGGAAGATTAATTTATTGCCAATTAAAAACAGAGTAGCATAGTAAGAAACAGACAAAACCAAAAACACCCTTCCCTCCCTCCTTTTCTTTCCGGGCTCAACTTCACTCCTTCATTCTCAGCTCTTCTATCTCCCTCTGCTGAGTGTTGCACTGGGATGCGGTTGTGGGCAATTATCAAGTTTCATCTCTGCTGCTCCTTCCTCCTCATGCTTTTGTTCTGCTCTAGCACTGGGTCTCTCTGGCAGGATACAGTCCTTCACAAACTGCTCCAGTGTGGAGCAACTGCTCCTTGCTGGCCTGTGGTGGATCTGTTTGGGAGCTGCCAGGAACTGGCCCTGACACCAACAGCCCCTGGTCTCTGCTCACAGAGGCCACCCCTACAGCATCCCCACTGTCAAAACTTTGCCACCTTCACCCAATACAAACATTAATGACACTTCTGTACTAAGATTTGGTCATGCCTGCTATTTAATTCAGCTTCTAAGCCTCCTGCTCTTAATTTCCTTAGAACCGTAATAGCAGTTGAAAAACTTCACTACTGATCTGGATGGAGAGAAAGGCAAGTATATGAGGAGGCAGCAAAATTAATTGTTCCTTTTGACAAATGTGTTCTTGATAAAATCTGGCCCACTCTCGCCACTCTATCCATATTCTTCTCAGAGAGATCAGATATACCCAATCAACCCCTCTACAGAGTTGTCCAAAGAGAAACTAGTACGGTAATACCAAAGGAGATAGTTGCGACATCCAACTTGGAGTTCTGTGACCATGAACTGAGGAACAGTATTTTGTCTCACTACTAAAAATTGTCATTTTTAATTGTAGACAGTGAACCACAAATCGATGGATTAAATCTATTCCTTTGCATGCCCCTTTCGCTAGTGTAATAAGATAGCTGTAGTCAAACAGATTGTCCCTTCCTTAGTGTAGAAAGATGTTATTTACCCATCTGTAACTTGGGTTTGAGCAACCGTGCTGTGTACGGAGGTTGTATGTAATCCAGAACAGTTCTACAGAGGTACTGAGGGAAGATTTGCCAATCTGTCAGTGACTCTGCCTGATTCTCTGAGCTGCAGTTTCCGTATCTACTTAACTCTTATTAGACAAGCAGTCCTAGTGCTTGAAATTCAAGGACTTCATGGATCCACCCCAGAGAGAGCACCAGTGTGAGGGCATCCTGTGAACTGTTCTTTCCAAAGGCATGAAAAGCAGAAAAACAAATACATTTCTCTATGTTGGAGTTTTGGTAAGACACCTTATGAAAAGAATATGGTTTTGTATAACAAAGTTGGTGGCATTGTATAAGAGAAATGAGACAGCATATCCAGGAAGATTCTCTCTAGTCACTAGTGCATGCAGACAGATACAGGTCAGGATGTACAGTGTGTGTTCAGGGCTCTCACTGCAGCCAGCTCTCAGCTAATACTGAGGTACAGGGCTGCCATGAGAGAGTACTCCCACATCTAAACTAAGACTGGAGAGTTTTTCTGCAAGATTTCCTGCTTGCTTTGGGGTTAGCATTACTACTCCTTTAGCTTTATGGCAAAATTTCACTTAGGCAAATCTACACTTGAAATCCCATCAGAGCCATTGCCTAAATTTAACTACTTACAAATGCACTGATGCGTAGGACAGCCTGGGATGAGGCTTTCTCATGTTTATACACACACAAACTTTGTAACCCTCAGCAAAGATATTGTCAGAGTCTGGATCCAAAGACAGTTTCATAAGCAATAATTGCAAAGATCAGTATGGCCTTTGCAGAAAACCAGAAGGGGTTCTTAAGAGAACTGTGTAAGCACATGAATTAAATGCTTGTCTTTCTTTTTGTTAAATCGTGATAAACAGGAAAATGTAAAGAATTCAAGATGATAATCCAGAAAGAGCATGAAATTGCATTTCTTTTACTTCCCCACAGAGTGTCCCCACTTCACTATTCATTGCTCAAGACAAGAACACTTGTTTGAGTAGAGTAATAACCTATTTTGTGGAGAAGCCCACAAAGGTTTGTCAAACATGTATTTGTCTGTGTTTAAAATGTATTATCTGGATAATATGGCAAACAAGTTTCCATTCGATTTATCCTAGAGGAAAAGGACAAAGAAATCTTCTGTCCCTTGATGGCATGAAGACCAAATGAGGTTTTATACATACACACCGATTTATGCATATATCTCCACTGGATTTCTTGAAAAAAAAATTGTGCTTTGGTATATAAATACAATAATGAAACTAAATAATCGGGTGTTTAAATGCTTAAGTTCTGCATTTATTAATGTTTATGCATGGGGTATGAAATCTTGGTTTAAAACTGATGGAGAAATTGTAGGTTTGAACTTTACAAGTCATACGTATTGTTGGCAAGAGTATCTGAGTGCACTGAAGTTGTTGTTCCTGAAATGCTTGAACATGGCTGTGTTTTAACTGCAAGCTGAAAAGGTAAGCGTGCATTCAAAAAGTGCATTTTTTTAGACATGCTGAGTTTAAGAACTGCCCAAAAGTTTGCTTTCAATATTAAAAATCTTGTCCCAGTATAGATATGACACTAGAGTGCAATTCACACACATTTCTTGGATATTTTTTTAATCAGCCCGCTAATACATTGCTTTGGAAAGTTTAGAAAGATGTATTTTATCAGCCAGTGATTGTCAGCTCGATAAGATGAAGGCATGATCTTTCTCAAGCCTTGTAATTGATTTGAAGATATCATGCACTATATTGAATAAAATTAATGAAATGGACCAAACAAAAAAATCTTACATTCTTTCACAGAATAACTTGTAAAGCAATCTTTTGCACTTTTTTCCCTAGTTTTTTATTAATTTCAGATTAAAGTTGAATCAATTAATTGAATTAATTAGATTGTGATTTGTACTTTATATTATGTAGATAAATGGTTAATATATAAGTTTAGACGTTCCTAATTTCTGTTGATTGAAAGCAGAAATGAATAAGAAATGGGCTTGCGAGACCTGGATTCCAGCACTGTAGCAGATGAAGCATTCACCAGTAGGCAAGCAGCTTGCACCAGAATAGCTTCAATGACTTGTGCTCAAACTATTTCAGTTGCAGTTACAACCCCTGTCTTTCCAGGGCAATACCAGATAGGTAAATATCCAACTAAATAATAAAAGCATGAAAAATGCATATTTGTTTCAACATGCATGTGTTTAGTTTTACTACCCCAAAAAATGCAGATGAGGCAAATGAATCTGGAAGAGGCGTATCACTAGCGTAACAAAAAAACCTAGATTTTTAATGTTTTCTCAGGGCTGACAGAAATTCCATCCAGCCTTAACAGTTGTATTTGTCGCAGTAGTATTGTGAAGCAAGTATAATTTGTAGAACTAGCACTTTAATTTGTATAACAGGAAAAAGAGCTTCTAGAAGAATGAATTATTCTCCCCCCTTCTCATAATCGGTAGGGAGGATCAAGTCTACTGATGCTGGCAGGCTGGCACAGGCAATTCGGCTTTGTTTCCATGTGCCACAACACCTGCACAGGTGCACATGCTGAACCCTGACGCCACCCACTCAGGCTGGATGCACTGTACTGCACTTCTGCATGAGCCTGCTGGACTTCAGGTCTGTGTGCATGTCTCCCTGTGTGTGAAATCTGTGATCAGCTGATGGGCTAAAGCTGTGCATGCTTAATCACTTGCGTGACATTTGAGGAGTTTTATATTTGCCCCTGGTACTGGATGTGGCAGGGTTAGACAGTTCAGTCAGCCTCCAGCTTTTTTTGCCTACCGGTATCGTGCTTTTCTTCTTTCCTATTTTTTTTCCCTCCAAGATGAAATCCTGGCCCCTGTAATATCAAATGGAATGCTTCTTTCACTTTTTCCTCTTTTTAATTCCTTAAGTGTCAGTACATTTCTCTGAGGTGTTTTTTTTCCATTAGGACATTTGTATACATTTCTGTGTTGTCAATCAAAACAGGCTTCTACACGATTCTATTTGCTCCTGAGATATGCAGTAAATACACGTGAAGGATGTAGTAAAAATCATTTAGATGTTAACTCTGTGCTGTGGATCCATGTCTCATTGATATTTTTCTCCTGATAATGTAGTGCAGTGCTGAATGTTTATATGCTATGCCTATGATTAGCAAAAGAACATCCTTTACCTATTGCTACTTTGTACAGAAAGCCTCTTTTAGTAGCCTTCTGGTTAGCATGAATTCGGAAGGAACCTAGAAGTCACCAAAACAATATCCTCTGCCTATAGTTGGTGATGTTTTCAGGCCCAACACATCACACAATTGAAGTTACTGCTGTCTCACCAAAGCCTCCCATTTTCAATAGCCAAGGCAAGTAATAAAGCATGACATAGTATTTGCTCACAACCCACTAATCTAGCAGGAAGCAAGAGCTTTTTGTTTGGTTTGTTATTGTCAAGAAGAACATTAATTCAGAGTAACAGAATCATTCAAGTTAGAAGGGACCTCAGGAAGACTTGACCTAGACTCCAGCCTTCTGTGAAAAGCACAAGCCAGGCTGCTCTGGACTTTGCCCAGCTGGGTCTTGAAAATAATTCTATAATTTATTCTGTTCCTTGTCCTTGCTTAGCCATGCTATATTCCCCCCCTCATATCCTGTTGGAACCTCCCATTTCAGTCTATGGCCATTGAGTCTCATTCTGCTGTTACCCACTTCAGCGAAGAGCCTTGCTCTTGGTAACCTCTACTTAGGTACTAGGAAGCTGCTATTAAGTACCCCTGAGTTTTATTAATTAATGCAAATCTTAGAGTGGAAGAAATGATGAATTAACCTTAAGGACAACTAATGAGCTGCACGGCAATCAGGTGGTCAACAGTGTGCGATAATGAGAGTTTTCACAGGCTTTTGGAATGTTTGAGATGCTGCTGTAGGCACCTGAACAAGTGAATGAATTCCTTTTCAGACACTGCTTCAGCCATTTCGCATGTAGCTTTAGAAGTGTAAAGCTGGTCTAACAGGATTCTCGCAGATTATTTGCTAAAATCATCAGCACGAGTTAAAACTGAATTTGGATGAACAGCAAAACAGACCATTTTTTTTGCAATTAGAGCACTGGGTTAAAATCTGAATTCCCTGCTCCCATTTCCGATGCAGACAGTCATCCCCTAGGAGCCCTTACAGACTTGGTGACATCAATCTGCACATCCATAATTACAGTCTACACGCTATTACAAGGCAGCCTTGCACAAAAGCTTGTGCAGTCCTGGGAGAATCATCTAGGCCTACAGCGAGCTTCATCACAGAGAATGCAAATCTCTTCACAGCTAAGACGTCCTCCTGCAGATATAGACGAGCTCACACCCACCTCGCTAATAACAAGCCATACTTCTCTTCAGCAAGATTACACAAAATTAACCAGAAGATCTCATGAGAATATCAGCAGTGTGCTGTACTTCAAGGTACACGCATGCTGAGATTGCTGCAAAGACTGTGGACAAATAAAAATGATGTCTAGGGAAAGGCAGAAACTGACATCAAAACAGAACGACTTTATTTAGTTAGAATTGCAAAATGCGAAAGCTGGAAGATTGTAACAATGGTAACGCTGATGTATTAACCTTTTTACGAACAGCATTTCCTTTCGTACCCCCTACCCCAGTGGTCTTCTGTGCAAAGTGCCAACCGCACATCTAACAGAGCGCTCTGGAAAAGCGCTGTGAAATGACGAGTGTCAGCACAGCTGGATGGACATCGCCATCCCGCTTACGGGAGGATAAATCCTTGCTCGGGAGGTTTTTGGTACAGTTATTGAATAGTTTTGGCCCAGGATGAGGACTCCACCTGTAACGCTGCTGACAGCCGTTTAGGAAGGCAGGACGGGCGGCACGAGGCGTTTCCCGACCCGCCTGGCACCTCGCACGGGCTCAGGGCGTTCCCGCGCCCCGGGCGCGCGCTGCCGGGCTCTCCTCGGCGCCGCACCTGTGTGAGGGAGCCCCGCCCCGAGGAGGGCCCTCCGCCCGGGGTGTGCCCACCTGCCGGCTGCGAGAACGCGGAGCTGCAGCCCGAGAGGTGAGAATCGAGCCCTGAGCGCGTGTCGTGTTAGACGTTATGCGGAGAAGCCGTAAAACCTCGGCACAGCCGGGCCGTGACCTGAGGAGTATTACCTGCACGAGGTGTGACTTGGATGACCGCGGCGACAGCGCCGAGAAACCACCCGGAGAGCCCCGCGCGTCGCCACCGGCGCTTCCAGTCAGGGCGGGAGACGCCCGCCCCCGGGGCCGCGCGCTGGGTGCCCCCCCGCAGCCGCCGGCGGGGCT
>NC_034417.1:7387225-7450851 GCF_002078875.1 Numida meleagris
GGGGGCGGGGTGCGGGCCGGCGGCGGCAGCAGCATCAAAGGGCCCCGATTCCTGCCGCCCTGGGAGCCATGCGCCGCTGTCTGTAATGTCAGCGGAACAGGAGAAGGACCCCATCGCGCTGAAGAGATCCCGAGGTACGGTGGGGGGGGGCCGCCGGGGCCTAACTCCCGCGAGGGGAGCCCTGAGGGAGCCCGCGGGGATACCGGCCCCGAGCCGTTGCGCGCCGGGCCCCGAGCTGCCGGCACTCCGCCCCGGGGTCGCTCCCTGCGGCGGGGCCGGGCGGAGCTGGGCCTCTCTAAGTTTGCTCGGTCCGGTCCGGCCCGGCCCGGCCCCGCGGGTTCCCGCAGCCTCCGGGCCTGGAAATGCCGAAGTCGGGGCGGCGGTGCGCGCTGCCGGGCGCCGCGCTGCGCGGTGATCGCTGTTGTGTTTTGCTGCCTGTGCCGCCCATTAGTATGCAGCGTGCGTACTGTTGGTGCAAGGGAATACGTCGGCAGTGCCACATGTCCGAGCTTGTGTCGATGCGGAGCCCGTAAATCGCACGGAGCGCTCGCTCCTCTGCCCCGCGTTTGATTTCAGTTGGGGTTTTGTTTCCCCTCTCTGGGAAGGGAAACGTTTCTCCGCGTCTTTTTTCTTTCCTTAGTGGTCCCGGTGCGTGGCTCTGGTGAGGTCTGAATGGGCATTGCTTTGAAACGTATGCGAAGAAAGGTAGAAGCACGCTATCTGCTCTGCCTTGGGCTGCACATCCGATTTTAAGGGCACCGGGCATCGCTTTGCACAGCAATTACTGTGTCCACACAGTCCTTGGAAGCAGAAATGCGTTTCTGAGTGAAATAATAAGTCGGGTTTCGGAGTTGGGTGAAAATTATGGCGTAATGATAAGACCCGAAGTTTATTGCTGCTTTTTTCCTCCTGCTTCGCCCCTGGGATTCCATTGTTCTTGATGTTTTAAGCTTTTTATGGGTGGCTGAGTGGCGAAAGGTGGGGATTCTGTTATGCGTATTGTCACTGATCTACAGTTCATTTCTCTAAAACGAGTCTGGTAACAGCTGGATTGCAACCTCGAGAGTGAGAGAACAGAAACATGCAGCAGCGTTACAAAGGGGACTGGGATTCATTAGGCTCCGCTCCCGAGCTCTGATTCTGCAAATACGCAGGCATGCAGTTTCACATGCTGGAGGTACCCGCCGAGTTCTGTGTGATTACCGCTTCGCCTCAGGCTTTGAGGGATCAGGCCCACGGAGCAGGCTGACCGGGTCTGGTTGAAACTTGGCTCTGCAGTTTTCTGTCCGTAATGAAAAGTGTATTTGGGCATTTGTAACTGCTAGGAAATGTTCTTAGGGCACTGTAAAAAAGGCTGCGGCTCTCATCCTGTAAAATCCTAGACAGAGGTTTGTCAGTGAAAAGGAAAAGACTCCGTAGTGTATTTGCAGTACATTAAGTACAGCATAAATTATACACAAAATCATAATATCTGCCTGTGTAGACAGAACTGCAAGTTTCAGTTCTCCTCACTCACGTTGGAAGTGCCTGTCTGTGAAGTCGGAGCATGTGAGATTCGCTCCCTCTGTGCTATCCAAGTGTAAACGGCCCAAATACAATTTAGCTATAATACAAACAAGGGAATAGATATCAGACATTCATATATCTCTAGGTCCATCTAAGTATATGATGTTCCAGTCAAACGGATTAATTTTTTTCCTGCAAAATTAGTCACTTGCGATGAAGTAATTTTTAACACCCTTTGTGCAAATATCACAACATTCCAAAATGCTCAGTACACATCTTAAAGACGAGTCTGTGTGGCAGGTACCAGGACTGACTTTCCTGGAAGTTTATTTTGGCTGCATGAAAATGACTCTCATTCACTCTTCTTCTGGAGGTATGCTCAGACTAACATTCAGCTTCCTTTCATGTATAAATTAAATCATTATAAAATCCACAGGGAAAACATAAATTCGTAGGGCTAAATTAAATCATTGGCCTCACACAGTGAGAACTGAAAATACAAAAGCTTTGTGTATTCCAGACATAGGACTCAGTCGTGCAAGCCCTTGCAAATGGCAGGCTTTCCCCATGCGAGTAATCCATGCAGAAATTGGTGGCTCTTAGCATGGAATCCAGAGATTTACATGCTAGTGTTTTTGAAGAATGAGATCTGAGAGAGGAAAGTTGAACATCATTTTACAGAGTTGAAACTTCTCTGATGTAAATCAACACTCTCGTGTGGTTCACAGTATTCCACTTGATTGTAGACATAGGAGTTTCTGTGCTGCTGGTTGTTGAATTAAAAGAAATCAGAATATTTGTAACGTTTTGCTATCAGCAGTTAACATTGTTTATGTATTAAGAACATAGGACCGTATGGAGAAGTGTATTTTTTGCAGTTGTGAGGAGGGGTGCTCACAGTACAATCTCCCATAAAAGAGTTTTGGAGGAGAAGAAGCTGATGGGAAGTGCGGAGGCAGCTTTGAGCAAATAGTTTGAGAAGGTGATGTATAGGGTTGGAATTTAAGGGACATTTGTCACCTTTATATAAAACTCTATATAGCGATCATTTTCTATCTACAAGTAATGTGGCTGCAAACTATGCTAAGTGCAGGCAGGGTTGTATATTCTAAATCAAGGTTTAATGGAATTTTTTTTTCCTGCAGCCTAATCCCTTGCTGCTCTGATGGTAGGTTGTACCGGGATACACTGTGCTCAAGCAGGAGTTTATTTTGGGAACTCGATCGTGACTTCATGCCGTAGTCTCTGAAATTCAGACTTAAAATTTGCCAGTAATGATAGGCGTTGATTTGAGAGGTCCAATTACATGTATCTTATGAGTAATGAAATGTTTTGGGAATTACATATACATAAAACAGATATGAAATCTCTACAGCGACAGCCAAAGCCAAAAGGAACTTATTAAAGCTCAAGTCAAATGGGATTTTTATTTGAAGTAGAACTGGTAATTTCCCTGAAACCTGTTAAGGCATAAAAGTGTGTGTGTTGAGGGGAAGGGGGCAAAGGCTGAGTGTAAGGAAAAAAGGGGAATTGCTAGGAGAGAGAGCTCGTTGCAGTGCGTGGCTGTTGGCCTCCTTTGATCAGGAGTATTTGAAGTAACTGTTGCATGTTTTAGTTTGCATACAGTAGATCTAATTCTTTATGACATGGGAGATTTTGTGTTACGTTATTGAATAGTCTCAAGCTGGTTTAGCTGTCTGCTGGGAGTACTGGTGTAACGTAGAGCTGGTGTGATGTCACACATGATGCTGCTCTGCATAATACTGCTGATAAATCCATTATTTTCAGGTTGTCTTCAGTGAAGAGCTGAACACATGGGTTTATCTTTATGCTTACATCTTGATAGTGTTTGACTTGTATTTGGAATTTGAGTTTTGAACAAATAACAGTAATTTTTTTCAGCCTGTATTGCCCACTTCTTATGGTTTTGTACTGTTACTCTTGCTTTTTTTTAAAGCAAACAAACCACTACCTTAATGGGCCTGAGAAAAAAATAAACATATAGTTTCTTAATGTAATAGTGTTAAAATCTTAGGATGGGGTGTTGTCATATAACCTGAAAGTGACTTCTGTGCCTTGGCTCATGGTTGCTTTTGCATTCCCGAATGGTGGTAAATCTTTTCAACCCCATGAAGGCAAAACTAGTGGGATAATAAGGAGTGTGCTAGAACCTAAGCTCTGAATAGAGCTTTAAAAATGAAAGCCATAATTTATACAACTTTGAGAGCTTGTTGCACTCTTAAGGTTGGGATGCGTGCCAAGTGAAGTACAGATATCTCTTTGTATAGCTAGATGAAGCGATCAATAAAATGAACAGTCTTTACTTTTTATTTTTTTTGCCAGGGCAGCCGTGCTCACTTACTTAATGAGATTTCTGCAGAGTAAGTCAGGCTCACCTACAGCCTCTCATTTTTATTTGATCAAGTCTTGTGTTTAGAGAAATTCAGATCTGATAAAATGGAGATCTGTCTAAACAATATGGCAGGTTTCCAGTGGATATTCACAGATGTGCTACTATTTGCTTTTTTTCTTCATGGCATATTGTAATGAGCTGTTGCGTGTGATAAATGCCACATCTGTCTAAGTTAAATAGGAGGTGAATCTGAGGCATGGTTTTAAGCGGTTCTTCTAGAAGTTTTATGCTTTATGCAAGTTAAAAGTACTTCAATTGAAGTAGAGATGTTAAGAACTTAGGGAATGATAGGCATAAAATAAAAGGAAAGCTTTATTCAAACTGTAATGAGCCTGAATTGGACATTAGCATGGTAATAGAGTTGGATAGCTGTATGTGATGTATGCTGACTTTTACCTCCGTGTATTTGCTTCTTGAGGACTTGCATTAATTCTTATGCCATGCATTGTAAGTTCAGTATTTGTAACATATACCTCTTCTGTGACAAACAGGGACATACTTACAGACTGTATTTGAAGTCAACTAATGCAGAATTGCACTGCTTGAAATTTTGTAGGCGGTGACGGTGGATTGGATGGGTTAGGAGGACCAGGAGTACAACTTGGAAGCCCTGATAAGAAAAAGCGCAAAGCAAATACACAGGTAAATTCTCTTTGATTCTTAATAAGCAGCGTACTCAGATGTTGTTTGCTGGAATGACTGTTTTACTGTGTTCAGAATATCAGTCTATTCTCACAAACTACTTTTACATACAAAATATTCTAGTTGTACTGTGAAGCTGAAATTTTAACTCCCTTCATTAAACTTCACCATACTAGTTATCCTCACTAAAGTTATTTTAGGTCTTTGTAGGTTGCCGCAGCCCTTTAAAGGGAGAAGTACAGTCAGACTGCAAGACTTATATTTTACCATATGGATTTGATTCTGGGACAGCCTTTCTTTTAGTGACTGTGTAGCCATTGGTAGCAATCTGTACAGAATGAGTAATTGCAGTGAGACTACTTTTTTTCTTATTTTTATTCCTGTGTATGTAGGTTTGTGGGCTAATGGATCAGTGCAGTTTGTTAATGCTTAGACCAAACTCCTGGCATATTCCCCAAATGGTTTTCAAGCAGAAGCTATGAGGCAGGTTCAGCTCCTTTCCAGGGAATCATTGCAAGCTGGCGTTTCTATATAGTTTCTGTTTCCGGAAAAGGAAGCCAGAATACAAAACATCTAGAGTAACTGGATATCTGTAGAGCCGAATGTTCCTTTGTGTATTTATTCAGCACTGAGTGAGAGTATCTGTTAATTTTGTACTGCCCAGAGGGAGTAATTGTATTTACGTAGGTCAAACGATCACTTTCTCTTTGACCTATCCAGAATTAATTGATTTCAATCCATGGGGATTTGTCTTCCCATTTTTTGTTTCCTTTCAAAGTAGTCAAGTTGAAACTTGCTCTAAGAAATAACCAGTTTATCGCAGAGTTTCAGATCTCTCTGCTGATGGAGCTTTCTTGTTGCTGTGGCCTGGTGATACTGTAGAGGGCAGGCAGATTAGTTTTCTCTCTTTCCTTACCAGGTTCGAAATTTGCAGGACAGCAGAAATTCGGAGGAAAAAAAAAACAAGTTCAGCCTTAGTTTATGAATAGGAAGCCATCCTTTCTGGGAGGAGCTGAGGTGAAGGTGCAGTAGCTTGATGTTCCCCACAGACTAGTCTAGAATGAGATTCATTTGTATAGCTACTTCAAGGACATCCGAGCAGCCTCTGGGCGCCATTAAACACTTAATTAGGCTTTCTAACAAGAAATCCTTACATTTTAATCCTACTGACAGTACTTAACAGATTGCCCACAATCACTGAATGTTCTTAAGGGACGCCTGTTTGGTACATAGAATATAGAAAATTCCTATACACAGACTCCTGTGTTATCTATACTTTTCTTTAGGTTTATAAAAACATTACTTATTTTTAGGTTTGTGTATTCTCATTGGAGTGGGGTGTCTTGAGAGATGTATTTTCAGGAAACTGAACTCAAAATGACACTAAGGAAATACTCCAAACCTCCTCTTCAACGTTTCAAAAATGTTATGCGTGTGTGTTTGAAAGGCTTTTTGTTTTGCTGCTTTTCTTAAGTAAAAAATGGAGGAAAAAAAAAAGTAATGCATTAAGTAGTGTTTTCAGAAGCATGGTTGTGCAACTGCACAATTCTTAAAACACTGAGATGACTATAAATCACTGTTATATGGAGCCCAAACTCCTCTTCCCTCCACTGAAATTTTAGGTAGCTCGGTGGGGTATGGTGAGTAAGCTTTACACAACAACTGAACTGTGATTTTAGCAGTAGTGCTGCTAATCCAGGGCCTTGTGTTTGATCTCTCTTCTAGAGACATAGTAAAACTAATTTAAATGTTGTATTTAAAATGTTTTTAGGGTTCTTCATTTCCACCTCCATCTGAATATGCTCCACCGCCGAATCCAAGCTCTGACCACCTTGTAGCTGCAAATCCATTTGATGACAACTATAATACTGTGTCTTATAAACCACTTCCTTCAGGAAATCCTTATTTTAGTAATCCTGGTTACCCTGGCTTTGGAGGCTATAACACTTTCAGAATGCCACCTCACATGCTGCACAGAGTGTCCACACCATATGGTGGTTCCTATTCCCTCAGAAACCAACCACACCCTCTTCCTCAAAACCCTGTAGGAATGGGTTTTAGTCGACCCCACTCTTTCAGTTTTGGTCCCCATGATACCCCAGGTTTTGGGAATCAACCACCTTATAGTGGCAGTCAGATAAATCAAAATGTCAATATGCCTGGTCAACATTTCAGACCAAATCCTGGTGAGAACTTTGGCCATTCTGGACAGATACCTCATCCTGATGTGCCAACTAACTTTGGTCCTGGAAACAACTCAAATTTCCCAAATTCTCAGCTGGAGTCAAGCCACTCTTTTGTTCCTCCACCAAGCACTTACAACCAGACAAAAACATCAGCACAAAAGCAAGACTTTAGTCAAGGTGCAAGCAAAGCATCCAGCCAGAACGCCGCTGCTCTTCAGCATCATCACAGGACAGAAGACATTGTGAGTCAAGGTAACAATGACCTGAAAAATGTTACTCCAAACAGCATCGTTAATCAGGGTAACAGCCATTCTAATAGTGCTGATAACACTAATGCTGGCCATTCAAATGGAACTCAGAGTAAGTCCCGCCAGCCTCGAGGTACCACTGAAGGATGCAACTCGGAAAAGAGCAGCAAAACGCCCCTTCATCCCAGTCGTCATGGTCACTCGTCCTCTGAACCTGTCTATCCGTGTGGAATTTGTACACATGAAGTTAATGATGATCAGGATGCCATCCTGTGTGAAGCCTCTTGTCAGAAATGGTTTCATCGAATCTGTACTGGCATGACTGAGTCAGCTTATGGCCTTCTTACAGCAGAAGCATCAGCAGTGTGGGGTTGTGATACGTGTATGGCTGACAAAGACGTCCAGCTAATGCGTACAAGAGAGACTGCAGGGCCACCTGCGCTGAATACAGATGGCTAACAATGTGAATTGGTGGTAGTGCTTGAGCTACTTACTATGAAGATTTGGTTGTGAATTGAGTACTTCATGTTCTGAAGACAATCGATTGTGTTTGATTGCTGTCATTATTTTTCCCTTATCTGTTTCCATTCGTGAAGTTCCACCTCAACTTTTGTACTCTTAACTTCGTGTGCAAATGTTTTACAGGGTGGAATATTTTTTGTTTCTGACAACTGATCAGAAGTAGGATGTGCATTGACAATTTTACTGAAGGCCAAAATAGGCCATTATGAACAGTCCCTAATTTGCTACTATTAATGTGTTAACCAACACTAGCATTTACTATTCAATTTTAATGGTACTGTACTTCCAAGTACTCATTCCTTTTTTCTTTTCTTGTTGAATGTCCATTACTGATGTTCTTGCAATCCTTTCTTTGAATATCCTGCAGATGACATGGAGGAAGTGTGCAGTACTAATAGTTTGTATTTTTTTAGAATAAATAAGAGGATTTTGTATGTGCTTTTTCTGATTTTTGAACTAAAGCATTAACACAATTCTAAAATCCGTGATTTCATTCTTAGTAACACAATGAAATCCACTAAATCTTATACTTTGGTATTTCCTTGAAAAGGCAATGATCTTTTGACTTCTCGGCAAATACTTAAGTGCTGAGGACTCTTACTAGTACAGGAGATAGTTACAAAACATAATTACATTAAAAGAAGCTAGTACAGATCAAGTTGATGAAGTCTAGTGCTTTAAATCTAGAGAATACCAAAACTAAGGTTGCATATGTAACCTTTCTTCGTTCATCTTAAGCACATATATTAGGATACAGCCCCTGCACAGTCACGTATCTATTGCTCATCCTCTCATCATTGATGGCTCCAGCTTCCAACCTCAACTGTGATGAATTTAAGCAGTGAAAGTTCTGCCCATCTCTTTGAGCTTTCAGCTGGATCCTACTCATTCATCCTGAGCTTACAAGGTCCACTTTGCAAGAAAGGTGTGGGGCAATGGAGTGTGTATAGCACAGACACTGAACTGGAATATTATTTGACCAGCGAAGTAGTAACACTGAATTCCCACCACTGCCTCAGCCAGTCTTGCAGTTTGAGGGGGAGGGAAATCTAGAGTGAAAACAAATACAACTCTCATATCTGAGCTTAGCTCGCACCAGGAGCCAGCAAGCAGAAACTGAGCAAACTTGAGATCTTACTGACAAGTATGAAGGGCACTAGAACTTAGTGTATGCTTCTAAGAATTATTCTTTATTATAGGCAGTTTGACCTTATTCTTGATCTCAAGAATACACCTCCCCCGCAGTGTCTTTTTTCTTTCTTTTTTTTTTTTGTGAGAGAACATCTAGCATTGATCACTTTAGCCTTAGTAGAGTGCTAAAGTTGCATATGCAATTGAAAATCAGTGTTTCTGTAGAGAAAAGTGTTGTTTTAACTTAATAAAAGGTGGTAGTGTAGTAATAGGTGGCTTGTAGCGCTCACCATTGTTCTGGAAACTTAATTACTGGTTGCAAAAAAATGAAATCGTATGTCAAACATTACAGGTGCTGGTCAGGTTCCTTAGTATAGTATAAGGTGTTCAGATCTGCAGTGATGAGTGATACAGAGGCCTACATAGAATACAGGCATATATATTTAAAGGCTATTTTTATGGTAAGCTTTGTTAATGAGTCAAAAGTAAGGCCTGTCTGCTAGTTCACCATTGCGTTTGATTTTAAATGAGCTCTAATGTTATACTTTCCTGAGAGATTCTCTGAAGATGTATGTTACTGCCTTTCTTTTATTTTAATACTGAAAAGTTTTATATACCCTTTTACTGGTGTAGTATTGCCCTTTTATAGTGCCTCTCACCAGGAAAAAAGGAAATAATATCTAAAGTGTAAATTACATAGTCCTTATCTTAAGGACTTCCTTTATCAAGATGTAAAGATGTAAGGCAGATCCAGGGCTTCTGTTTTCAACACTGCTTGCTTTATTTCTGGCAGAGACTAAACTTAGTCTTGTTTTGTTAGGGGTGTGATACTTAAAAAATGAACTGCAAACTAACACAAAAACTGAAAATGCTGACCAAACAAACCTTGTTGATGTAGATTTGTTGCCGTGGGAAACAGTTCCATTTCTGCAAGAATTTACATTGTGAAGTTTGTAGTTCAGACTTAGAGCAATGTAAGTGAAATCAAAATTTTGCACAGTGACTGAAAGTTCATTAAAAGCTCCCGTGGTTATCTTGTTATCCAAGCTTGTAGTTCACATGTTTCAGTGTTTCAGAGCAGACACTATATTTAAAATAGCTGGATATTTCTTGAAATCTCTTCCCTCAATCCTATTTCAAGCTAGGTGTTTTCTGCATTAGTTAGCAATATATTAGAATTTAATTTCAGTGTTCATGTGAACAACTTCTGGAATATAATGTTGTAAGGCCTTAAATCATATATTTGTGAAACTTAGTCTAACAAATCATTTCACTTATTTTATAAACTGGGTACCATGTTGGGTTTGTAGCCTTAGTGTGTGTATTAACCTGCAAATTCAAAGCATTAGCAAATGCCAGTTTAAAAACATGAAATAACAACAAAATCAACCTTGTTATCATACAGATCATAAAGATAGGACAGATTAGGATCTCAAAAAATCATCTGGCCTGTATGTTTTTCCTACTGGTATGCTCTTGGCATCCCTGGACTTCTTGCCTAGAGATAGGATTATACTTTGTTTTTCTCTGCACGTATTGACTAGTAGTAGTTCAAGTATGCACAGGAAAAACAGCAATTGTGTTTTATTAGTAAGGTACTAGAAAAATGTCAGCTGGTTAGAATTAGACATTAGTTATAGAAGGGTGGGTGGGAGGGAGGGCTGGTTAGAATAGGTGAAGTTTTTTATAATACTCTACATGAAACAGTTTGTATTGAACTCTCATGTGATTCTTTCATTATTAGTGATTTAGACTGTACTGGTGCTGCATACTAAGATATTGCAAAGATTTTGTAGATCTTACAAACCTTTATGTTTTTGTGGGAAATGCCTGCATCCTTTTTAAGCAGAATCATAGAATCATTATAGAATGGCTTAGGTTGGAGAGGAGTTTAAAGATCATTTAGTTTCAACCCCCTTGCCATGGGCAGGGTTGCCCCCACCAGGTCAGGCTGCCCGGGGCCTGAGCCTTGAATGTCTCTGGAGATGGAGCATCCCCAACCTCTCTGGGCAGCCTGTGCCAGCGCCTCACCACTTAGAGGAAAAAATTTCTTCATAACATCTAACCGAAATCTCCCCTCTTTTAGTTCAAAGCCGTTCCCCCTTGTCCTATCATTATCAAACCATGTAAAAAGTTGCACCCCTTCCTGCTTGTAAATTCCCTTGAAATACTGGAAGGCCACAATGATATCTTCCCAGAGCCTTTCTCCAAGCTAAGCAAGCCCAACTCCCTCAGCCTTTCTGCATAGGAGAGGCATTCAGGCCCTCTGATCGTCTCTGTGGCCGCCTCTGGACCCACTCCAACAGCTCCATGTCCCTGCTGGGCCCGGGTACTGTAATCCAGATGCAGCCTCACGAGGGCAGAGCAGTGGGGAGCAATCTCCTCCCTCCCCCAGTTGGCCACCCCTCTTTTGATGCAGCCCAGAATACTGTTGGCTTTCTGGGTTGCAAGGGCACACTGCTGGCTAGTGCCTTGTCGTGCTCAGAAATGCAGCTCATGCTGCTGAAAATGGTTTTGTTTTTTTTTTTCCCGTAGGCTAAAATAAATAGGTGTGAATTGGATTGAACCGTTCTTAATACTTAGTTTTGGCCAGAGACCAGTTTTTAATGAGAAAATAGACAGTTTGCTCTTTGAAATGCTTTATTGGTGTCAGGGTAAGCAACAGTGCTGTGTATAGGCTGGACAGTAGGTAACACAAATCCTGCTTCTGGCTGGTTTATTGATCACTTCTAGGGCATGGAACGAGCAGGTTGGCTGTGCCTCCATCTCTTCTTTCAGAAGACTGGGCTAATGATTATTTCCTAAATGTGTTCAGAGACCCAGTTATAATTTGAGAGCTTCAGATGAAAGAGATAAAAGCAATAAAGTTTTCTTTTCCTCTGTTTAAAATAAAAATATAATTCTGGGGGCTACTAAAAAATGAATTTACTTTGTGACCTCTGAATTTTTTGGGGGGTCTTACAACCAATTCTTAAAGTACAGTTTTCAGGCTTCAAGTACACAATGAAGTCAATGGAACTGCATGCATGAAGTCAGGAATGCTTCAAAGTGTTTGCAGTTCTCAGCCCATGATGCTTATAAGTGAAATGCTTTCTGTGGTTTGAGAGTTTTACAAAATCAATGGTGTTCAGTTGTAGCACCTCCTTAACATTTGTCTTGATTCCAACTTAATACAATAACACATCTGCATTAAATATATTCCTTTCGTTTTATATATAAACATTGCCTGCCAGTAAAAGTATTGATGTAACATTTTCAAAAGAGGAAGTCATGCTTCTTATCATGTTGTATGTGACTTAAATGACTGTTTCATATTAAAACTAATCTTTCCTTATGTACTGCTTAAATATACCTGTTTTGGGAATATCAGTTCAGTACTTTTATACAATTTTGAATGTGTTCCACATTGGTGACATGTATTTTTGCAACAACTTTTTTGTTTCAATTTTAAATTAGAGCATGTCTGAAGTAATACATGCATTAGTGCTGTGGTGTGTGGCAAAGTTAATGTATGTAATTCAAATTGGAAAAAAGTTTCCAGACTTTGTCCAACAAACCCTGTGGCTGGGGATTAAATTACTATGTAATACAAATTATTTCATATCATGATGTGTTTTAAGCTACTCTGTGAAGTATGTGAAACATTATTGTTCATGGATTGGTAGCTGGCCTGGTGTCTTGCATTGAATGAGGTATGATAGTAGCAGTTCGTGATCATTAAAACTGACTACATTTCAGAACATGCAGCACTTATGTGCTTTGTCATCCTGTTGCCATAACTGTTAGTATGAAGTCCATAATATTATCCACTGACAAATGGATGAACATTTGGTAGTGAGCTCATGGGTGTGAAAATCCTATTCCAACGCTCTTTACTTGGTTTATAATACATGCAATTTTAATATATTTTTTCATCTATTGAATATGATTAGATATATGCAGGAGGATGTAGAACAGGATGTACTTCAAAGTTATCCTGCAATTACTATGTTCTGTCTGAAGCCTTCTGTGTTAGAACAGACTCTTAAAATTGGAAAATGAAGTGTACTTAGCAGAACCTTTAAGGCAATATAACAGTCCTACACTACATCTTTTTTTATGCACATTCACTTCTTTGTATGGAATCCCTATAATTCCTTGTCGCTTTACGTAGAAATCAAGGACTCTCCTCAGTGCTCTAGTGTTGTATGTCATCACTTCTGAGGTAATTTATGCTGAATGGTGTTCAGCCCCTTAGAGGTGCTTCCTACAGTTAGAGTACTCAATGTCTCAGTTACCTGTTTCAGGCATGGCTTATGATCATAGGAAACACCTATGTTTGTGTTGTTTCCCGTACACGATGAATTTTTCCTTTTCATGTTCAAACAACTGCAAATCTCAGAATAATTTTTGATCCAGCCCCAACTTTTTCCTCAGAGGTTTGTGCGCTGTATTTCAGGAATTGCTGTGCTGGAGATGGTTCAGGGCTGGAGTCATAAGAGGTGTTGCCTTTTTCTAGAGACTCATCTAATCTGCTGAAGGATGGTCTAAATCTGAACTTTGTGTAACTTGTGTAACTTTCTGTAACTTACTAAGTGTAACTTAAGGAGGGCAAGCTTTTAATATATTTGGAGTTTGTTTCTTTCTTTGTTTTTGCCTTTTTTTTTTTCTGAAATGTGAAATTATATGTAGTTGCTGAGGAGTTTTTACTTGAAGGACATTCTTTCTTCCAGGCTTTTATATACGGCCCTTAGAGCAGACACTGTGTTGTGAAGGGCCTTCTGACTTGGAATTTTTTGTGTCTACCTTCTCCTTTCAGTGTTAAAGATGAGTTGAAAAAGGCAAGTTACCTATCTACGGCCATCCGAGCAGTGCAAAACATGAACTGATTAAGATTGTTCACTTTTTTTTCCTATTAATAAAGATGTAATATTTGACCCTTTAGAAGAACATACATCAGAATCTGAATCAAGTGTTCTTGGAAAGTGTATATGATAGATTTTGTCCAGCACTGTATGCAACTTTGTGGCTTTCTGTTGTCTGGTTTAAGTTTCTTTTAAAATAAAGGTGGGCTTTTTTTTTTTCTTTTTTTCAGGTAAATTGCCTGTTAATTTTATGAAGATGTTGTAATGCATAAATGAACTCTTTGAATGTTTTGCCTGTGAGAATGCATTTGGATTGGGCATAACCCTGCAAGAAACTATAAATTCGGAAAAGGCAGCGCCTATCTTTGTTGGAGAGGTCTGCTGTTCTGTAGGGGCATTAATCTGAAGTAACTTCAAAGCAGATTAGAAGAGGTCTTGTACCATAAATCCCTGTTATTTATTAAAGGATGGGAAGAAATGCTAAGGCACCATTTGGCTGAATAGAATTGTAGAGCTTTTCGCTTTTGGAAAGAGATTATGCAAATAATTATTTATTCTAATTAATAAAGTTCTTACTGAGCTATATATATATATATATATATATTTTGCTGAAATACCATCGCTAACCTGTAGGAAATCAATACCTTACCAGTGATCTTTAAAAGCAGTGGTACGGATGGTCCCAAGCCACACACTAAAAACAGCTCATGGAATAAAAAGCATCTCAGAAAATGTTCCTGCTCTTTTTAAAAATGTGGAGGGATGAGAGAAATGGGAGAGAACTTAGAAGAGGTGTGTGGGGGGGAGAAGTTATTTATTTAAGATAAGAAACTGTAAACTATTAAAAGGGAAGTTTAAAGCTTCTGAAGCCATTAGGAGTGAAATAAACCCCTGCAAGATATGTACGTATTGGCAACTTGAAGGTCCAGAGTAATATTAAGATTTGACTGTACTGCAAGTCTCTATCCTTCAGAGCACAGGAAATGGGAATTTAAGAAGTTTTTCAGGGGACGTTTCTTGCTCTTTCGACTGATAAGTTAGTACCAACAGAAGAAGAAGTCTGAATGGACCTGTCTTCTAGTTTATTTTGCAAAACTGCCCTAGCAAGAGCTCATCTGTATGTTCAAGCAAGCTAGCAGTGTGGAATGTCTATGATGTAGGTGGTGTTTTTGCAGATGTACATAACAAGACAACACTGGTAAGGCTGATTAGAGATCTTTCTGAGTCCCTTTTGTGTGTTGTAGCAGCTGTCTGCTGCTTTGACCTAGGAATGTGTTAGTGACTTTTACTAAATCTTCTGCAAGTGAAGTGCAGAGCTTGGCATTGGAGATCTAGTTTTTTAAGTAAATAGATATAGATATAATGTACTGGAACTATTTTGTGAAACTTGAGAACATCAAATACTGGTAACTGTAACTATTGCCTGTGTTGTAAGTTGTGTATAAATAATATGTTATTTCTGGCAGGCATAAATAACAAGCTGCTTCATTTCAGTGTATTCTCTGTGATGGAAGTAAAAATGATACCTGGATGAGCAAAGCAGAAGGCCAGCTCTCAGCAAATGTAAGACTTTATTGTCTTTGAATGGACTCTGCAAAATTGAGGAATGCCTTCCGGATGACTACAGCCACATTCAGGAGTGGTAGGGGATTTTGAATCACTATTACATTTTATAATTCCAGCCACTGCTGCTGTTTGAACACCTTGATTTTAAAACAGCCAACAAAAAACCAAGACATCACCAAGACCATCCTCTCCAGCCCCCAACTCTTCTTCATCTAGAAGGCAGGCAAGTAGGATGGGAACTGCTGTGTGCAATTTTGGCCTCATCAAGTAAGCTAAAGGTCTCTGAAGGAAAATGTTCTTTCTGGGGAAAAGATTCTCACATGGAGAATCTTTCCTTAGCTTTTATTTACTCATTTATATTCTGTTACAGTTTCTTTGACTTACAGCTGTGTGTTGACAGAGACATCTTGGTTTAAGTCTTGGTTCAGAAATAAAAACTCATCTTTTCCTGCTACAGCTGGCATCAATGCTTCCTGATCTGTGATGCAGATCATGCAGTAAGCATGAAAATATGTATCATGCAAGGTTTAGAAAAAAAAAGGTTACATGTGCCAAGAATACCTAAAGCATTTTGACTTGGAGTCAAATCTTGTTTCTCTTGTACTTTTGAATGCTCTTGGAATGAGGATCTTAATTCAGATCTCAGATTCCTGTTCATGCAAGCATTTACCCTGATTATACTGATCTTGGTGAATGAAGGTGGAGAATAACCTAGAGATCATATCAATTATGATGGATTTCTTCCTCTGAAAAAGGTTTTTGAAGCTCTGCAATATCTATTTCTATGCTGTACCAAGAGCAGTACTTAGCTCACAGTATTAACCACTGGCATCTGATCACTCCTTCAGAATATGGCCACATCAGGAACCTTAACTCATGTGAAACGTTAAACTTGATCTTTCTTGGTCACAGCGGGGGAAGAAAAGTGTGGGGACACATGCACACACACACAACTTTCTGGTTCTTTTGGATTTTTTTTCCAAGTAGTTCCAAGTAACGGTATGTATTTCAGGAACTTAAATGCACCTGAATGCTTCTCCAAGTGAGTTAGGCTTGCCTTCAGCCAACGTTCCCCAGAACTAGTTGCTTTCTGCAGGCTTTAGACTACTTGGATGCAGGGGCATTGCTGTTTGAGGAAGGCTGGGCAGCAGTCTGTCTTACCTGCCTGGGTCAACACTGCGCTACATTGGGCCGCATGGATGGCCTGACCCTCATTAGAGGTCATCGGGAGCTTCAGTGCTTAAATCAGTCCTCAGCTTGTAATAGCTTTTACTAGAAGTTCTCAAAGCAACAGCACTCGGTCTGTTTATGGCAGTGCAGTTGGATAATATGAGCTGCATTCCATCCCGCTCTGCTCAGGTGTGAGTGATGGAGGCCAGACCAGTGCCAGGCTTTGTGTCTCGGCGAGTGAGGGACCCATCTCGCTGAGTTCCGCCGAGCCCACAGCAGCACGCGTACTCCCGCGTAGCCGGGCCGGCCCCGGGGCTCGGACCACAACTCCCAGCTTGCGGCGCGCCGCTCCGGCCGGGCGCCATTGGGTACGGCTGCCAGCGCCTTCCCCGGGCGGTGCGGGGCCCCGGAAGCGCTCGGCCTTCCCTAGCAACGCCCGGCGCCATGCCGCTGTGGCTGCGGGAGTACAGCTGGCGGCAGAGCGGCTCCGCCGTGTACCTCTCGCTGCCCGTGCGCGGCCTGCGAGTCACCGCCGCCAACATCTTCTGCACCGAGCGGTACCTGAAGGTGGGCAGCGGGGCGCTGAGGGCCGTCGTGCCCGCTTGGCTGCGGCTCGGCGTTGCTCCGTTACAAAGCACACGCTCGGCGGCACCGTGGCAGCGCTGCCCATTTTGCGGTCTTTTACCAACTGTAGCGTCTGATCTCCCTTTGCGCGCACAGCGGGCTGTGTACCTATCCCCCTAGGCTGCCCTGTCACCGTTCCTACTAATAATGCCAACACCTTCCCTGCTCGGTGGGTGCTGGCTGCCTTTTCTGTAAGCTTCTGCTTATACCATCACTTGTAATTGTAAACTCGTGGTCTGCTGTTTCTGTTTGGGTGCTGACTGTGTGACTCTTATCTGGTCTAATGGTTGTAGAACCTCTGTACGGCATGCTGAGCAAATCAGCTTGCTCAGCAGCACTTGTTGCCTGAGGTTTGCTGTGTGCTTGCATCGAGTATTTGGAACACCTGAGAATGAATTGAGAATTCGGTTATTAGTACATGTTTGGTAATTGTATTTTTATAGGTAAGCATCCCTCCCTTTTTATTCGAAGCCATTTTATATGCTCCTATTGATGAGACAAATAGCACAGCAAAGATTGGCAATGGAATCGTTTTCTTCACTTTGTATAAAAAAGAAGTGGCCATGTGGGAGTCCCTCACTGTAGCAAATGGTAAGTTCTCTGTTGGGAAAAACAGATTGCATATAAAGAACCCAAGCTGTGTGGAAAATCTTTTCAATAGCTTTGCTGCTTTTTTAATTGTATTATTTGATATAGAGAAATATTACCTTTACCTTTGTGGCTTCAGAAAGTGCATGAATTCTCATCTGTCACTGAACAATGTGGTGTCAGCTGGGGACCTTATACCTCCTTTTTTCTGAGTCACCTCCCACTCGTTCATAGGAAACTGTAGATGATATTTGTGGTGTTACTACTTTCACATTGACCTACTGCTGGGGTTGAAGTGCTGGTACTGAAAAGAGAGAAATTACTAGAAAAGCCAGTTTTGAGGGGATAAAGAGTTCTCTGCTGTAACTTTACAAATCATAATTAAAAATGTGGAACTTCTGCAGCTAGACATCTGCTAAATTAAACCTTGTTTATTGTTAAAATAGAAAGTGCAGTGGAACAGACAAAGAATGTAGTGGTTCTACTGAACACAAAACAGGGAGTGTTTCTTATAAAACTAACGCTGTGTGTTTGCGAGTCTTTGATTTTCATATTTAGAGATGGGCTTGATAAAAACTGCTTCGTGGAGTTGGAAATGTTGCATTTTCTTAGACAAAGTAGAAAAGAAGGATCTTGTTTTTATGAATGTGGTATGTCACAGTAGAACTTCAGGCCTAAATTAGTAAACAGTTTTTGTTTATTTAAGTTAACAAGGAGGAACTGCAACATCTAAGAGAGAATGCTGTTCTAAAAGCACATGAAAAGGCAAAAGAGGAGACAGAAGCAAAAAAAGTTACAAAACAGGAACATAAAAAGTATGCTTTGGAGGCTACAATGAAGGTAAATGTAGAAGGAACTCTACAAGACACGTGGATGTAACCAATGGCCAACTAATCTGGGAGCTACTTGGTTAAATGTACAAGAAGTACTCATTTTTATTTTAGTGGTGGAGAATCTTGTATGTTCTTAAAACGTATGTCTTACCAGTTATGAAATTGCTATAAAAATACTTAGACGTTGTCATTTTCCATTAGTAATTCTGAAGAAAGTTTTTTTTTTTTTTGTGAGTTCAGTTTTTTGTGACTTAAAAGGAGACTAATTATGTTGCAAAATGTTAATCTTTTGTGGCCTCTGCAAATAGCACAAGTATGTGGCCATTTGTTGTTGACAAAAATATTGATATTTTAGAAATCTTATTCAGTCTCTGTTGTGTTTTATATCAGCTATTTATTACCATTGTTATTTGGTTTGGTGTTTTTTTGGTCATTCTGTACTTTATGTGTATTTTCAAGACACTTTTTTTTTTTTTTAATTTGCTTTTAAAGAAACTTTTAAAGGTATACAGTGACCTTTTAAGATTGCACATGCTGTTTTGCCCAAAATAAATTGCAGTTAGTAGCCTTCGTAGCAGCAAGGCTATAGCTATTCCAAGTATGTACTAATCTGAGAGAAGAAATAGAAATAATGTGTTAAAATGTAGCTCTATCTTCTACATTTCCATTTATTTGAGAGATCCAGGGTTGAAAAATGGCTAAGGTTTTGAGGCAGAACTTGTTTATGAACACTGAGGTGTCATTTTCCAGAATCACTGGTAGTTAGGGCCACATTGGAAGGCACTTCCTAGCTCTCTAGCAATCATCATCAAAGGCAGACAGAGCTTTAACATCAAGTATAATACAGCAGTCCAAACAGATTTAAAAAAAAAAAAAAAAAGTATTTTTTTTCAGCTTAAGGGTGATATGCGTCCAGCACATTTTGAGTGTTTAACCAAAATGAACTTTGAAGACAAAAGGGAAGCCTGTCAAGCATTTATTTGTGGAGTACATTTTTCATTCTTTAAAGTACAGGCAAAATTGGATCATACCTCTGTTGTGGTAGTAAAATAGTTAAAATATAAGAGTTTTAAAAGCTAATCACAGTTTACTGCTAATCACGATTACTCTCACAGTTATTTTTAAGCATTTTTTGTAACTTTGCCTGTGGGCTCTTGTTAGTGATGATGATGTGCTTGGGATATGAAACTGATAAAAACAATGATACCTTTTATTTAGTCATCTTATTATCGAATGTTACATATCTCATAGTTTTATCATTCACACAGCTAGAAGAAGCAGAAAGAAAAAGAATTGAAGATCTGAAAGAACAGGAGCGGCAGAAAGTCACTAAGGAGTTGGAGTTATGGAGAAGTCAGCAAAAAGATGTTGAGAAACAAAAGAGGGTACAAAAAGAAGGGGTACTACATGAAGAAGTAGAGCAACTAAAGGAGAAGAAAAAGGAAAAAATAAACAAAACTAGAATTCCTAATGAAGAAATTTCTAAGACCAGACTCAACCCTACAAAAGGTTGTGTTATTGAGATGTATTTTAACATTCTGCAGAATGTGGATATAACTTTAGTCCTACATGTTCCTGGTTCATTGTTTATCTCTACTGTACGGAACTCTTTTAGTTTGCAGTTACTTTTGTGTCTTTATTTTCTTGCAACTCATTGAGCTAAAGCATGTGAGTTCTTAGCTCTCATTTAAGTCTTTGGAAACACAAGCCAAGTTTTGTTGTAGACTTTAGCAAAATTGGACAGAAAGTCTTTCTAAGAGTCTAATGCAAACTTTGAGGGTGGAGTTCATGTTACCACTGAAGCGTCTGACTGACATTTTTCATAGAGATAAGCAGTCTCGTTTCACTCTCCCATGCCTTGGCCCTACAGAGAGCCAATAAGGAACTAAACCAACAAAAACTTGTTCTTTTTGGTTTTGTTTGTATTGTTTGGTAAGATTAGTTTTAGGTCTTGAGCTTGCCCCACTAGAGAGCCATGTCGGTGAAAGAGTCTTTGAGAAGATTTTAAGTTCATTTCTGACAGATTATGTCGTCAGTAACAGTTTGCATGCTTTGCAGCAAGAGCAAATGCTGTTTGAAACTTTCCTTCAAAAGAGTAAGTCCAAACCTTCCTGGAGGTTTATTTCTAATAACCAGAATTTCTAGATTAAGTTTACTATGGAATTTGGTAGAAAAACAGAAGAATAATCTCTTTTCCTTCACTTTTCAATTCTAGTACTCTAATTCTCTTTGTAGGTCATGGTTCCTATAGTATGTTTTCAGAGAATTTAAAGGAAGAGCAGTTACCAGCTCCTCGATCTGGTGGTACTATTAAAATCAACTTCACATCACGAGTTTTTCCTACAGCTCTACGAGAATCTCGCGTAGCAGAAGAGGAAGAGGTAGGGATTGTTCTTTTTGTGCGGTGCTTCTCTTATCTTCCAGGATGGCAAACTATTTACTCTTTGTTCAGGAAGTTGGCAAAAATGTTACCCGTGGACTGTTCTTACGCTTCCAAGGAATACAGTCTTATCAAAAGATTTAAAAAAATACTTCCTCACCAAGCATTGTGCAGATAAAAAAGAAAAGAAAAATGTTATTTATTAAAGAAAAATTTGCAATATTGAATTCCATGAAGTACAAGGTTAGAAGTTTCTTTACTCTTATATTTAAGACTCATTGAGTTCTGCCTTAAAAAGGAGCTCACTAAAGATTACTGCTCACAATAAAGCTCTCTTGAGCTTTATTGAATAGGTATTAATAATGCAGTAACCTTACTTCTCACACAGCAATGAAATATTTGGGGAAATAGGAAATTGTTCCTGTCTCACGTTATTAAATATTTATCTCTTTCCAAAATATGAGGCAAATAGAATTCTTTTGGTAGGACTGAGTGAGCAGATAAGAACAAGATTTAATTTTTCTTTCAAAAACATTACTTGCAAATTGTATATTTGAAGTGGCTACAAAAACAAGCAGAAGCTCGAAGGACAATAAGTGCTGATTTATCTGAGCTGGAAGATTTGAAAGAAGAGGAGAAGAATCCAGACTGGTTAAAGGACAAGGGAAAGTAAGTTAGATTCCATATGAAGATTTTTTAAAATTGAAATATTAGTTACATTGTGTGAGTCTTATGTTTAATTATGTATAATTGTGATATTTTCTATTTATTCTAAATACAGATGAGGAATCTCTACACAGTAAAGCGTTTATTGATAGCTTAAAGAGGTTTTAATGTCATAGAAAGTCATGAGATGGAATTGCTGAAGCTAATGATGAACAAAATCATGAACAAATACAGCACATTTTCATACTGAAGACAGTTCAATTAGTGGAATATTATACCTAGGTGGTCTCCTGTCACTTGTACTTATTCAGAAGTTAAATACCTATCTAAAACAATTTAGGAGTTTGATAAAAACTATTGGTACCTTTATATAGCTGTGCTATACAGGAAGTTTTGATTAGGTAATCATAATCTGATGCATCACGTTTAAAATTGGTCACGTGGCTGCAAAGATGCGTCCACTTTTTACTGATCTGTACTGCTTTTAAGCACAGACACATGACTTTGCAAAAAATAGTCAATATGCTATATTCTGAGCATTAAGTTCTCAGAAAAGGTTACCAATGACCAATGAAATCTGCTAAGTCCTTAATTTTTGCTGAATTAATTCCTATCAATAAGTAGATATTTGTTTCATGATGCATCACTGTGTTCAAATCATGTTTTGCTTCTTGCTTTATACTTAGCAAAATGTTTGCAACAGGAAACTATCTTGCAGCTGTAAACGCGTATAACCTTGCAGTCCGGCTAAACAATAAGCTTCCGCTGCTGTATTTGAATCGTGCTGCTTGCCATCTTAAACTGAGAAATTTACACAAAGCCATTGAAGATTCCTCTAAGGTATACATGTATAGATTATCGGACTATTGTCTTGTATACAGCTGTGATTTGTTGCAATACTTCAGTTTCAGGCAGATCTGTGAAAAAAAATCAGTAGTGCAATTCACAATTTTCAAATTCAGAATTGATATAATGAAGCCAGTTGACTTGGTAAGATGGTAAAATATGGGAATATTTGTACTCAAGGGAAAAAAAAACCACCAACTTGGAGCACAAAAAGTACTGAATATGCACGAATACCTGTTTTGTTATGTTGTGATGTTCTTCATTTGGTGGGAAGAAAGAAGAGGTGGCAGTAGTGGTGAGGAAGACACCTTAAAAATACCATTTTTCAGTAGGGGCTGTAGCATCATCGCTGTGTATTAGCTAGCACCTTTTTGTGTGTGTATGTGTGCGATGAGAAGGGAGAGATCTCAAATAATACTTGAAAAACTTGGAGAAAGTTATCCCAGAATTATTATCTTCTGAACTAATAAGTCTTGAAGCTTATAACTTTTTCTTTTATTTCAGCATAACTAGTGCTAGAACACATGTGGTACTTCTTTTGAGGCAGTATCACCTAGGAAAATAGAATAGGTTATTTGACTGAATAAACATGTATCACAGTGTGTGTGATTTTTTAACCATGGCAATGATACTGTATTTATCAAACTGTGGGATGACTGATAGAAATCCTAGTGAGTTATAGTAGGCTATATAGTTACATTTCAATTGTTGTTTATGAAGTGAAAGGATTATGTGTAAATTAAAAAAACAAAACAAAAAAAACCCACCCCAAATGAACAAACAAAAAAACGCCAACAAAATGATGGAAAAATCTACTTCTAACTGTTTTTGGCATTTTCATTTGTGAAGGCTCTAGAATTGCTAACACCACCTGTTCCTGATAATGAGAATGCTCGAGTAAAAGCATATGTGAGACGTGGCACAGCCTTTTGCCAGCTGGAATTATACGCTGAAGGTAAGACCTTGATCTTTGTGAACACATGCACATGGATCCATTCTGACAACTGAGTAATTAGTTTAGCTCAGTGAGACTGCTCATACCTTTATTTTTTTTTCAGGAAGAACATTAAAGGAAGCCTGTACATGTCTCTTTTAGTTATGAACCTTTGTGACACGTAATTTTTAATTTTTTAAATTACTGGCTAATTGCAATTCCACTTGATTTTTTTGAATCTTAAGTTGTCGGAAAATTGATTATACTTCTAATTTAAGGAGTGCACATTAGTTTCTTTATTGAAGAAAAGGCTTTAGTGAGTTGTGTATCATCCTCCCTTTGGTCTGTTGTGTAGTCAGTCTTTCTGTGCATTGTGGCCAACCCTTGACTGTAGCAAGCTGCTGGCCAAGGAGGGTATTAGTGTGGAGTGAAATGAGAGGTCAGAGGTGAGGTTTTTGATTTGGGAAGCATTCAAATGTGAGAGGCAAACTGATACGAAACTAGGTTGCAGTAGTTCAGCTGTTCATGAAATAACATTATATTGATATTGAGATTATATCATTAGCAACTATAGAACACTTTAACTTAAAATAACCTAAAATATTTGCTTGTGAACTTTGTAGTAACGTGTCTTCATAAAACTGTATATGAAATCCATATTGACCAAGAAGATGTTTATCATGTGTAATCTTTATACAGATATCTGAATGCTGTGTCCCTGGGCTTTGTAATGCAAAGTTAAAAGGGAAAGATGATAATAGGAAGTGAAGAATGTTCAAAATGTAAATGTAGAGCTTTGCCCACCTATGAATCTCTTTGTCACTTCCTTACAATTTCACTTGCACTTGAAAACCTTATTAAAAAAAAAAAGCCTACTTATTTCCTTCCTTCCTTTTCTCATATTATTAAGCTATCTCATTCACAGCTCGTGTCTTTTTTTCTTGTTTTCATGTACTTTCATTCCATCAGTCAATTTTTTCTATCTTCTGCAGAGCACTCTTGAACACTCCCCTCATCCATAACTCCTTTACCCAGTATGCCTATGTTATAATTTAGTCTGATAGAAGCCATTTGATTAGGTTGTTATGCTTGTCTGTGTATTTATTAACTGAATGGCACACTTAGAGCAATTGTAAGATAGTGTGCAGGTAGAAACCCTGTTCTGTGAAAAGTCGTTAGGCCAAAGTTAGTTGACCTCTGTGTGTGTGTATAGGCACGTACATGTGAATGAAGTGCATCTCTTTTTGTGTTTCAAGATCTGAAAGTGTTTGTATAGTAGTGATGTTTCCATTAAAATACTTTTTAAAATAATAGGAATAAGGTATACTTTTAATTTACTGACAGCAGTTAATCCTATCGTTGTTCTGATTCATTTTGCTCAGTAGCAAATTTCAAAAGCAATACTTTATGCAGTCAGCTAGGGAACATTTATTTCCAGTTAGTTGTTAAAGAGGAAAAGATTCTTGCATAAATGATTGATGCTCTTATTGATGTATCACTGTTAGGTCTCCAGGATTATGAAGCAGCTCTCAAGATTGATCCTAAAAATAAAACTATAGAAAAAGATGCAGAGAAGATTCGACACACAATTCAAGGAACAGTGCAAAATTCTTAAAAATAAAAAAGCTTTTTGCAGGGGGTGCCTTTTGAGGGCATCAGAAGGAGCCTTAGTTCATGTTCCCTTCAGTATGTTGTTAACTAGACTTTTTTGTTTTTCTTGGAATACCTACTGAATTTATAAAATATTGGATGTATGAATTGTTATTTTTGGCAAATATAGTACTATAACAAATACGATAAGATATACTGTATATCATTTTGATACGAGGTTGTCAAGTTTTTCTTTCTGTGACATATCAGTTAGGCTAAAGAATAAAACATACCTTTTGTACTTGTTACTTAGAACCAAATAAATTATTTGTCTGGAAGTGTGTGCTGAATCTAGACAGTGAGTTTTCAAACAACTTCAGTAGCTCTCTATAGTCAGCACTGAACTTCTCTTCCTGTTCTCCACCAAAGACAAAACAGTTGTCTGTGCTCAGATGCTAGTGGAAGGATCTGCTAGGAAGTCTATGTGAAATATAAGTTTAGTAATTTCATAAGTTTTATATGGATTTGAGATAGGAAATATTAATTTTTTTAAATAATTCTAACGTGGGTGCTGTAAAATTAAGTAGTCTGAATTTTTGTGCCTGTTGAGCACTCGTCATTCCTGCTGCAGTCTGAAGGCTCTTTTTTTTTTTTTATATGGTTTCCTCTTTTCTTTGTGGTTGTAGAGCTTGGTATATCTGAAACTAAGACAGTGAATTCATACATTCTAATTCATGCACTCAGTTTGGATAACTTCCACCTGAAATCATGAGGTAGATTTTATGTAGTGTAGAATATTCTTTTAAACAGCTGTGTACATTGAATATTTGCAGACTGTTCTGTATCATTTGTTTGGGCTGACCAAACAAGGTATTGGGAAAGAATATATAAATACATACATAGATATGTTGTTCTGTGCAATTTTTATGCTGTTGAAACAAGGAGAGGGTGGCAGGTGTTGCTTCCAGTTGCTTGGCCTAGAGCCTTGAGAGTTGTGCTGAGCTGAGTCAGGAATGCGGGGAGTAGCTGCTGTCTTATCTACAGATACGTCCTGTATTGCAGTGGAGAGAGGTGTGAATGCTTCGTTTATGGCAGTTGAAAGGAGGGCAGTGCCTCAATTAAGTGTAATACTATACTTGCTGAAATATGGTAGTTTCCTTTCATGTAATTACTGAGATGAAGCAGGGATTAAGATAAGGAGTCACCATTGAGAAGAGGAAAATGAAAGAAGCAGGTATTGGTTTTAAGTCCCTAATTCTCTGTTTTGGTTTTGGAGTCTGTTAGAATAACCTGTGTACATCCATATAAGCTCTTTGTATTGTAGTGATTTGCTATAGGCACTAAAGGCTGTTTCTGATGCAGACAGGCACCTTTTTATACTGCTGTGAATTAGACACAGTGCCCTCGCTAGAGACTGCAGAATCCAATGTGTCTGGTGGTACAGATGACACCAGCCTGTCTCATTTGACTGCATGGGGAGAAAATGGTATCAGACTTCTGATTTCAACACCTGAGCTTGCGGTGTGCATACCACCAGGCTGATGTTTAGTGTCCTGAGATGTAGCAGTGCAGAGTTTTAAAATCAGAAAATAATTAAAACATAACCCTTCCGGGAAATGACTCCTGCTCTTGACTCTTTCTACAGCTTTGAGTTTACACATACATGATACGTTTCAGAAGTTTTATTTTTACAGTTTAGGTGTGATTCAGAGAAGTGCGTCATCAATGTGCTACATCCTTTTGGGTACCTTTTACTTGTAGCAGTAAAACGAAGTAACTGAAATATTGGCACTTATTCCCAGAACAACTGAAACAACAAAGTCGGAGTTCTAAAAGTGTCTGGTCTGTGAGAAAGCAGACTCGTTTCTACAGAGTATGCTGCAAGTTGGGGTAGTCATGAGCCCTACTTCTGTCAATGGTGGTATTTAAATAACTGTCTTGAGGTGACCAATGAGTGAGTGTTCTGAAAATGTTTGATCCATGGGACGGTATGTATGTATAGGGCAGCATCTCTGCAGTAGGTGCTATAGCGCTGTATTCGCTTGAGGTTGTTTTAAACAGCGAAACCTGAGGCTTTGCCAAAGAACTGCTGGTCAGGAGCGTGCTGAGCTCCAGCATGCAGGAGAACATGGGATTGCCAGGATTTGTGCAGGGAGGAGGATGAGGAAATGTTTTTTTTCTTGGTGTTGGGACTCAGAGGCATCTTCTCAGCTGAAATCCTCTTGCCCTGCTAAAGAAGCAGGTTTCTCTCAGTCTTCACATACCAGGGCAGAACATTTCACGTTTGTTCATGTCTGTGGTCAGAGCAAACGTTGTGCAAGGCAGGTAGTGAAGTACCCGGGGGCAGTAGGGAGCTGCACGCCTCTGGCTTCTGACCTTTAGTCATCTGGGGGCAGGGAGAGATGAACTCGTGTTGATGATGTAGTAACAAAACTTGAATTTGCATTAATTTCTGCATTAGCGATAGGCTTTTCAACATACATTCCTTAACGTGGGACAGCAACAGTAAGGGTAATAAGAAAATACGTGTAAGAGTAAGGCGTTGTGGTTGTTCGTTTTGGTTTTCACTCTTCGCTCTATCAAAGGAGTGTTACACGCTCCCTAAGCGGAGCTCCTGCCCGCTCCCTTTCCCAGTACGAGCGTTCCGTGCCCGTAGCGCGCCGCGCTCGCCCAGGAGCGCTGTCTCTTTGCCCGGAGCTCCGGCGGTGACCCCGCAAAGGCCGGGCTGCTCCGCGGCCTCGGCGCCGGGCTCGGCGATCCCGCTGCGGCCGCGGTGCGCGGCGCGGCGTTGCCATAGCAGCGGGGGCCGGCGGGGCGGGGCCGGGCGCGGCGCGGTGCGCTTCGGGTGCTGTAGTTGGCGGGGCGGTCGGGCCGCCGGGCCGCGGCGGGGCGCGGACTACGCTCTCCAGGGCGCCCCGGGGCGCCGCCGCCGTGCGCAGGCGCCGGCCCGGGCGGTCCGTGTTGTTTTGTGGCGGCGTCACCGGCGGTCCCGCCGGCGTTCCGTCGTCCGCGGCGGGCCCCGCGCTCAGGTAGGCGGCGGGGCGGCCCCGGGGGCTGCCGGCTCCGGCCCGCTCCGGCGCGCGGTCCGCTCTGCGGCCGTCCGCGGGGAGCCGGCCCCGGCGCGGAGGGGCTGCTCGGAGGGGCGAAGCCCGTGGGCGCCGGCGCCGCCGCGGCCGCTCGGGGGTCGGTCGGGCGAGGGGAGGGCGGGGAGGAGCGGGGCGGCTGAGGGGGCGCTCCGGGTGGAGCCGTGGGGGAGCCGTGCCCCCGGCCGGGCCCCGCCGCGTCGGGCAGCGCCGCGTGCCAACTTCCTGCTCTTTCATCATCCCCCCGCCGCGGGACGGGCGGGCGGCACCTGCCCCGGCCCGGCGGGACGGGCTCCTGAGGGCCGCGGGGAGGGGACGAGCCCCCCGGGCACACGGCGCGGGGTGACGCTGCCGGGCTCGTTCCGGCTGCGGGGAGAACCGGCAGCGTCCGCACGAGCTGGGGCGGCGGGCCGTGACGAGCCCCCGCTCCGCGCCGTTCCTCCGTCGGCACCTCGGGTCTTGCGGCCCGGCGCGTCCTCGCGCGGCGGGGGCCCTGCGGGCTGTGCGGGTGCCGGCTGGGTGTTCTGCTGCTGCGGGCGTCTGTCCGGCTCCCGTGGGTAAACAGGATGTGGTGCTCCGGGTGCGGGGCTGTACCGGCAGGACAGGTGCCTGCCAGCTTGTAAACGTCGTGCTTCCGCCCCGCGCTTCGTTAGGGCGCCGGGCAGCGCGCCTCTGTGGCTTCCAGACGGGCATAGAAAAGCAGATGTCACCGGAGGTGTGGGGCGGTTTGGGCCTAGAATTATCTGCCCGCTTCAGGCTGAGGTATGAAAGAACTTGAACTGTAACTTTCTTTTGGAAAAAAACAGCGGCAATAAAGACATCTTTTATTTAGTTTGTTATTTTTGAGTGGCTCTGGCATACGGATGTGTGTGCTGTACTCTTGGATCCCCCCTGTCCCTGCTGGTGTGGGACCGGAACCCACCGGCGCCTTGTGGATGTGTTAGCATGTTTGTGGGCTTGGTCTGTTGAGTTCCTGCCCACCGCTACGTTATTTCTAATACCTTGTGTGCAGGGAGACTCAGTACCTTGGGCTGGTAGGGGACATGCAGGCTCGTAGTGATCTCTGTTTTTTCAGCACACAGAATGCGGGTTGGGCTCAGGTTGCCATCAGTCCCTGGGATAAACTGAAGTGCACGACTCTGAGCTCAGATCTAGTTATGACTATGTATGTCTTATTAATCTTTCACAGAAATAAGCAGCTTAACTGTTGATCGCAGTTCAGGAGCAGTGTACCTGGGTATTTTTTTTTTATTAAAGCTTTGCAGGCTGTTTTATTTTAGAACTAAATAATTCTAAAAAGCTTTACTTCTGTGCTTGTAAGAATACGGCGACCCTGGAGATGCCTTTCAGTCTATCAGAACGTAATCAACTAATATCAGAACCACGTTGTCTGTCATTGTTTTGATAAATATAACGGTTATACTTATCAACTTCAATTACTTTGTAATTATTCTTTTTTTATTCTATTCCGTTCCATACTAGGAGAACTTTTTTTTTTTTTGGAGATTGATCACCTGTGTGCAGTTAGCTGTCCAGTACTGGTAGGACATTCAGGCCGGGTACAAGATAAGTAACTCTGAACTCAAGGCTGTTCATCAAGGCCAGCAAGTAGTGCAAAATAACGATTGTTTGGCTGCCTGTCCCTGTTTGATTTTGAATATCTTTGGGTTACAGAGATAGCCCCCGTGCTGCTTAATGGAGGGAACCTGAAGCTGTGGGTTAGGGAGGGTAGACTGATGTTTAATAGCTCCGTGGAGCCTGTATTTGTTAGAATTGGTTTCATGCAGCGCTCCGTTACCTGTCAGCCTGATTTGGGAGGAGGGGCAGCACATTGTAGCATTTGTGTTGCTGAAGCCAGAGCCATGCTGAATTGCCTGGTTGGCCAGAGGGGGACGGATATGACTGCGTCCAGCACCAAGTCTGCTGCGAGAAACTGCCCTTTCAAAATTTATAGATGCCCTTGTATCTACAGAAATGCATTTTTTGTCTGTGAAAGGATTTGCATTATGCAATTTCAGTGCTTTTCCTTTAGCATTAAGATGCAGTGTGACTGGATTTGCTGTATGGTGAAACTGCAGCCTTCATTTATTTCATCCACAGGAGGGCTCAGACTCACAAGTACGATCTGTCCCATGTTTGCCTTGAAATACAGCGGATAAGCAAAAGGCTTTGTTTTCAATGACAGTGAAGTCGGTGTTCTTATGATCACTGTGTTTGCTGAAATGTAGAATAATGAAATGGGAATGTTTTGATATCAAAGAGAATTCCTAACAGATAACCTGAGACGAGCGGTGTTTGCAACGTAGGCAGCAGCGTTTCTGGGGGATGGCACGTTCTGGTGCTGGCAGCCCGCGGAGCAGCGCTGCTCCTGAGCACCTGCTTACATTCAGGGGAGGTCAGTGACAGCAGGCAGGTGTTGGCCTGTGGTGGGAGCTCTGCAGCACAGTCTTTGCCATTCCTTACTTTGATCGAAGAACACTGTTTGGTTTGATTTTAATAAATAAATAAGTAAAGGCTGATGTCCCCTAGCTGATACTCCAGGAAAAGTGCTAGTGAAGGAGGGAAAAGATACAAAGGGCAGTGACAACTATAGTTAGATTGGAGCTTCATAATGGAAATGGGATTTCTCCGTGGGTATGATAGCTACGGTGATTGATACTTCTGCCTAATAGCCTGGTCATGATTGTCATCATTGCCGTGCACCTGGAGGAATCCCAGATAGATTCATCTGAGTTGATGAGGAAAAAGGAGTTATTTTAGAAAAAATGCACAGTTACCATAGTGTGGAAGTACTAGACAAACATGGACTGTATTCTTGAGAAACCTAAATGGAATTGGAAGTTCTGTACTTTGCTATGCACATTTCTAGTCACGCTGGTGTGTTTAGGTGTTCTGTTTGTTTATATTTTCTGCAAAAACACGCTGGGAGTGAGGGTAGCGTTGGTGGTAAAGCAGAGAGGAATTCCAGAAATGATTGGTTTCCTGTGTTCTCACCCAGAGCATTGAGGTGTGAGAAATAAAGCAGATGCATCAAGTTCTCAGAATTCTCCGTCAGCAATATGAATGAGATTTTATACCAGCTTCTTTATTGAACCATGATTTCCTCTGCTGTTTTGCTGTAGCACAGACGCTATAGGCTTCCTGTACTGTCTTTGGGAAGCTTTTGTTTTTTTCCTGCAGTGATATTGCTACGGCCGATTTTATTGAACAGTTGAGTTTTTTTTTTAATTATTATTTTAAGGAACAAGAGATGCATTAAATTTTTTTTGAAATCTTTCAGTTTGTTAAGAACTGAAAGTAGTCTAAATGTGTAACAATATTGAATATACTGGGTATTCCTCATAGAGGAGGAAAAAAAACATGGAGGTAGCTGCTGCCAACAGCTGTCCTGAAAATAGCCACCCCAGTCATTCGGCAGCGCCGTAACCATGAAATCTCTACTTCAGCTCTTTTTCCGTTCCGCTTCTGTGCTCCCTGGCTACTCTCAGCTTCTTTGGAATCAGTATGTGTTCTTGAAGGAGCTGAAAGAAAGACGTTGCCCAGAAGAGAGTTATTTTCAAAAGATACTAATCAGTATCTTCTCCAAAAAGGTGTTTTTCTTCAGTAAATTCTGGTTCCTCTGCCTGTAACAGTGCAGAGATGACTTCACCTTCTGAAGTGTGCCTTTAAGCAAGGGTGCTTCAAACAAACACGTTTTAAATGTAACTATTGATGTATTGGCTGGTGCTGCGTGTGGGTGGCTGTTAGCTAGCCTGGGAGACTTCTGACTGGCTGGAATGGATATGTATCAAGAAAAGCCATATTTCAAGCAAAGAAAAATAACAGGAAATATGTATAAAATTATGTATTTCTTTGTCTAAATTGCATTCTTTCTTCTTCTTCCCCTCAGTTCCACAATAACAATATGAGACTTAACGTGTAGTATATTGTGATGACATGATCTAGATTATTTTTTTTTCCTTCTATTTTATTTATTTAACAAGAGAGCAGTGAAATTATTTATCTTGCATATTAAAATAATCTACTTTTACTTGCAGCGTGCTTTGAAAATGTCTGAAAACTACAGTGACAGCGATTCCTCCTGTGGCTGGACTGTCATCAATCATGAGGTACCTGATCTCTAATTAGCAAAGTTCCATCAGTTTGAGACCAACTATATGGAGCAGGATATTGTTTACGTCTGGTAGTTTTCATTTTGTATGGGCCTTGTATATCAGCAGAGGATATGGATGAGAGTTTTAGAGATAGGAAAGTTCCTTCCGTAAGGCCATGCACAAAAGCAGTCTAACTGCTGCGTAAGGAAGGTGGGGTTGTGAATTGTGTAGCAGCAGATGAGAAGAGCTGACAGGCTGTGTGTGCAAGGCAAGAGTGGTTCCTGGTGTAAAATACTTGTCTTTTAAAACGTATTCAGTTAATGTGTGGAGCTCTATGAAGTGTTCTACAGCAAAATGTGTTTCTGCCCATCTCTTGGCCTCTGCTATAGCTTCATTTATCAGTGAAATGCTGGATTTGCCTTGTTCTCTGATCAGGTCTTGGGATATAGCTGCTTGTGAAGTCACTGTTATGTCTGGGCAGCGCTGGATTAACTTGAATGTTTGTGTTTCCTACTTCGTGATGTTTGGCTAACTGTATAAAGGACAGTGACTTTCTTAAAAAGTAAATGAATTCGTAGCACAATAAAGCTTTAGACAAAAAAAGCGCGAAGGAATTAAAAGTCTGTTGGGATGGGATTCGTTGTTGCTAAGGTGTCTGAATCTGATCTTGATTTCTGCGTTTGCATCGTATAGATTAAGTCAATGCAGTCAGTGGAGTTTAGAGATCAGTAATTCTGATCCTAAAGTAGATATTTGTATTTGATCAAATGATTTTCTGTACTGACTTCACTGACTGCATGGACTGCAAAGACAGCTTCAACAGCTGCCTTTAAGGTGCCTTTAAGGTTGATAAGAGGAATGTTTTACCCTTCTTTCCTGGAGCAGTGAGCAAGGCAGGGCAAGGTCATTCAGGAATTCTCAGCAGTTCTATACATCTGTCTGCATCTCCAGTATACCTCCCTCCTTTAGTCCTGAAGATTTTACCTTCTCTGATCTTGGTTGATCCACGCCTTTAAATTTTTTACCGTTTTTATTACTTAGCCTTGTCCTGTAAAACAAGCCAGTAATCTCTAGTGTAAAGGAGTTTCCTAGAGTGACACAGAATGGCTGTCTGTGTCTTCTTGTCTGCACAAAAGCATTTTCAAGAAAGAGATGTACTCAAGATAGTACATTCCTAGGAGGAGAGTAGGAACTAATGGGAAAAGATCATGAATACTGATTGACTGCTTCCTCCTATTTGCAAATTATAATGAAAATCAAGGTAATTTGAGAGGCGAACCATTACAAGCTTGTGTTTTTACTCAAATTTTGGCAGCCTAGTCCAGTTTCAAAAGCAGTAGTGGTAAACAGGTATAGTTCATGGTTTTTGGATGCTTGGACATGGTTTTGCTTTTGTTGTCTGCAGCAATACTCTAAACTATTTGAGAGATGGCTTAAACTTCTTTTCCTTTTTCTGGAGGGTGGATGACAGGTTCAGAATCCTGTCAGCAAAGGAAGAACTGAAAACTTAACTTGCTCCAGCCCTCAAGACCAAGTGGAATACAGAGGCGCATTGGCTGTGGCGTTTCACAGAGCTCTAATGAAAATGAAAGGGTTTAGAAGTTGGGCCACAACAGCTGGGTTACTCAGCTATGAGTTGCACGCTTTGTTTTCATACTTGGGATGGTATTTTGCTGAAAATGAATTACACGGTCTAAATAAATGAATGCAGTACAAGATCATAGGAAGGCGGGGATTTGTGTAGACAAAGCAGAACAGATTTTTATTTGTCCATTAAAAAAGCAGCCACAGACAACTGAAACCTGAAACACAAAGAAATTTGTATTTTCTCCCTGAGATTTCACTCAGATTTTATTAAATTACTTTTAATTGAGTGGCATGTTTCTGCAAAACAATTGAGATTTAAATGACGATACTTCTGTAGGCAAGGGGAAAAGTCTGGGTTGTTTGGCAAATTACTCAAACAGTTTATTTGTGACGCCTATTAAAAAGGAAGATAACTCTGTAGTATGATTGTGGAATGCATGTGGAATACTTCCTGAGTATCAGGTCTTCCTGAAGTACAATCTCTTCTTAAAAACAAAAGCATCCATGTTTGCTTAAGCTCTGAAATGAGGCATGTAGGGAAACTGATCTGAAAGTATCGCTGCTACTGTAATTTCACACCTGCTGTTGCAAAAATAACTAGCTCTGTTTACAAAAACAGCTCAAGTTATTTATGGGTCAGGGTGACTTAGTGTTTTTCAGTTAGGTTTTGCATGCTCATAGTTTTCTAATAACTTTGTGTCCCACCTGTTCCTTTAAACAAAATTTGTGATACGAAGTTTGAATATTCCGGGTTGTCAGACGTGTTGCTGGGCTACAGTGCCCTGCAGACTCTGAGCGTTGCTTATCTTCAGTTCCTGCTCAGCTCGGAGGTTACTGGTGACTGGCAGCTGACGAATAACTCAGGCTCCTTTCTGGATTTAAGACAGCAATCCAATTTACAGATGCTTGTTTTCATGGTGTCAGGGATGTATTAGTACAACAGCCATTCAGGTTTGCTAAAAATAGTTGAGGCGGAGTAGAGTTGTATGTATTTTTTCCCTGTAGGCCTGTAATAGTTCATGTCAGTACTCTGGAAGGCCAGTTCTTGGGGTGTGTGTTTACATACAACACATGGACTTGTGCCAGAATTGGATTCCATGTTCAAAACTTAATTGGCAACCTTCTCTGTTCTTCTGAATTCTATTTAATAAATGAATGTAGAAAAGCTAATAGAAAATAGTTATTAAGGTAAAAAGCTTAGCATAATTGATGGGTCGGTTATGCTTTTTTTATTTAGAATTGTATTCTTTGGCCCTTTTAGAATTACAGTCATTCTGAGTATTGCACTAACATTTCTTTCCTTTCCTGATAGTCTATAATTAATGGGGTTTCTCTCAGTTACGTTCATTTAAAACTCTTTAACTCCAGGGTTCTGACATAGAGACGGTGATTTCAGAAAATGGAAGCTCAAATGATAACCATGAGTTTGTTTCTGAAGAATACGTTTCTCTGCAAGAAGAAGAGCAACCAATTGATTTGCAAGGTAAGATACTGAAAGCAGAAATCATACAAAAAATGCAATTATCTGTTGTAGTGTTGGCACAAAATTATTATTTTCAATAGACTTTATATACTCTGTAGACTGAAAAATGTTCAGTAATCAACTTCATAAAATATTTTTTCTTAAAATAAATGTAATCAGTAGGGTCTTTCATTTTGTTAATATTTAACATGTTATGGGGTAGCGTGCAGTAGTTGAATTGTAAGTTTACAGTAGTAGTACCAATTAAAAAAAAAAAAAGGGTTAATACATGGGGGCTGCTTCAAAAGTAATGTCTCCTATTTTGCTACGTTGGCCCATGCTGTCAGAGGTGGATGTCTGTATGGCAGTGGAGGTTGAACCTTCCTGGCAGTATTCCATTAAATAAATGGTACCCATTGACATTCTTTGATGCTTGCTGAATGTTTCTGGAGACCTAGCAGTGGATGTGAGCTCAGTGAGGTGGTGAGTGGTGCATTTCAGTGGTGGCAACAGTGGGTCACCTTTGCTGGTGCAGATTTTTAGCAGTGCATAATGCAGACTCTTGTTCATCACTGGTGAATATGCACAGCTGATGGCAGTGACTCTGTTGAAAAACAGTGTTTTGTAGCTGAGAATTTGCTCTATCAAATAGTGTTATTGCACTCTTTGTATCTGTTCTAGCTTATTAATAGATTTAATAATCAATTAATGTTAATATTGTTAGGAAAGCATAGACAGACTTAACATATTCTAATAGTACATGGGAATGAGGAGCATTTGTAGAGCTCTTAGTTTTAATCCCACGTTTTGTTTTGTTTTTCTTTTTTCTTTCTGTAGCACAGGATAGCACTGATGGAGAGGTACCAGTGGTAGATAATACTCTCTCTGCTTTTGAGGAAACTCAAACAGTTCCAGAGGTAATCATGTATTATTTTATTTGGAAGTTTCTGCGAGCCCTACCTCATAATAGAAAACAGTGTTTTGAAGGTATACTGATTTTTTCCTTTTTTTTTTTTTTAATGCATTAGGAACTCTTGCTGTTTTTTCAAATTAATCTATGTTTTATGTATTTGAATAATTTTTACATTGTCTTCTTCCTTAGGAAAGAAAAGAAAGAGTCCATGATGATAGTTCCTGTATAGGAGCAATTAGTGATGATTCTGACATTGTTACACTTGAAGCTCCAAAAGGGGAAGAACCTCCAAGTCAGGAGGAAGCCCCAGCTGATGGTGAAGAAGCTCACAGTTCAGAGGATTTTAACATGGGTTCCTCCTCTAGCAGTCAGTATGCATTTTCCCAACCAGAAACTGGTAAGGGTGATAAGTTACTAAGAAATTCTGCAAAAATCTTTGCTTCGGAAACATGCTTTGTATGGAGAAAGAAAATACGAGTTTTGATGAGTGCATATCTAAATATTTGCAATCTCTGAGACTACTCTAGTTGTCCTAAGTCTTAAGATTTTGTCCAAATATGTCTGCGGTCTTTTTTTTTTTTGAAAGCATTATATACAGTGAAGTGTTGGCTATATTAAACAGGGACTAGATTTTTAACACACTTGTTTTGCTTCTAGAATAATTGTAGGTTTTCTTTTGGCCATTTTTTTTTTTCTTCTGGGGAGTTGGCAGCAGATGGCTGGCTACTGGAATAGAATGACTTTTACGAGTCCTTGCTGTGACCCCAATAGCTTAACTACAAACATCTTTTGCTTACCCTCTGCCCGTATTTTTTTTATATGTATGTGTATTAGGATAATCCCAATATTTTAACAGCACTGCAATGCATGATGTGCAGGAGGAAGAACTTGAATATTTGGCCAATTTAAAAATAAAATCAAACCTTAAACAAAAAACTTACTGTTATGTTACTATTCTCCTTTATAATTCTGTTGGGCTGCTTACTTATATTTTTTTTACATTGTATTCTTTGTAACTGTTTTGTGTTACTGATGTTTTTAATTTTTCAAAGTAAGTTTATTTCAAGGGAATGATTTTACTTAAAATACCATTTTATCTCAAGCAGTATTAAACATGTTCAAAAGTTCATATATTTTGTGGTGTCAGTTGATACTGGAAATTGACAACTTACCCTCTAATTGTGACGAGTTACAAAACTCACCTTTAAGCCTTCTAGATGACGTAAAATTTAATTTAAGGTTTAGTTTGGTTTTATTTTCTCTTTTAGGGTTGAGTTCTAAAAATGTTTTTGTTTTTTTTTTCTTTCCTGATTTTGTACACAAAAGTCAGTTGGCTGGAGGAGCTGAGGAAGATTCCTGATTATGTAAGGGGATGGGGCAATGAGGTGAAAGAGCATGTGTCTCGCAGTCTTCCTTTCCAAGGTGGTGTGATTAAATTTGATCAGCTTGTGTAAAGCTGATTTCTTATGGCTTGCATGGAGTGTTCTTAAAATTATCACTACCAACCCGACGATCTTACAGTAGTGATATTCCAAACAGATGCTGAAAGCCAGTCTTCACCGAAGTTTGGCTAAGCTGTCATTCTGTTTTGTTCCTTTTTCTTTTGAAAAAATGATAAATTTACTTATAAACTTGGAATGGAAATCAGTGAACTTGTAATACGTTTTGAGGAATGATACTTGCTGGATTCAAAATCTGTGTGACTGACAAGAAAAATTTCTTCCTTCTGAAGTTGATTTCAACATGGTCTTTACCACTCTGTGTTTAATTGACCAAACATCACAGAAAATGTCAGGAGTCCTTTAGCATTTGTTTTAAATATAACTGCTAAATCTTTGGCATTTGGTTTTCCCACTTTCCACCAATAGAAGCACTTGCTGTCCACTTGTTTTCTATTTTTTTTGGAAAAGGAAGAGCTTCAGATTTTCTGAATGTAGATACTAAAACATCCTTATGAGGATTATCTGCTGTGCTTGCACTTGCAAACCATTCCTTTGTAGGTTTAGGCTGTCCTAACTGTGCAAACAGCTTCACGAATGAAGCAAGTTAACTAGCAGATGGCTCGTGTGCTGCAATAAGTTACTTGTAGGATCTGTACAGAAATGTCAAAGAAAATCATATTAACTCACACTGGTACATCATTTGCTTTCTAGTCTAGTTCTGACCCTCTAAAATATTAGCAGTAGCAAGAATTTTGGACTGCTACTGTGGTCACGTTTTGTTTCCTCTATGCTTTTCCATCCTGTTAATTTTAGAGTATGGCTTTATACAGAATTCTTAGAGCAGCTGTAAGGCAATATTACTGACAACTTGCCACTTGACAGCTAAACACCTCCCACTGCTCCAATAAGCAACAATGACACCTGTCTTACTGAGTATGTCTGGATAATCTCTTAGAATGCCTGACCTCTGCATCTTGTAAAACAAACTAAACCAACTCCCAGACCCCACAACAACAACCAGCCTCTCTCCTGACCAGTTTCTGAGTGCTTGTCTTTGTTGTCCAGGACTGAGGAAGTATGCATCTGCTTGAAAAGTTATCCTAACATAGTGTCTTTTCTTACAAGTTGTATAAATTAATTTAAGAATCTTCATGTCAAATAGCAAAGTGATTTATCTGTATTGCAACTTCCACTTGGTCTGTTTAGTTTGACTAATCGACTAAAATGTGTTTTCTAGTTAGAGGAATTATCTTGCATTATCTAACATGTTGCTTGTCCATGGAGTCAGAAATCAGACGTGTATTCCATATACTAATTGGTGGTCCTTTGTGAAATAGATGCCATCGCTTCTGTGAGGTTGGATGTTTTCTGTTTAGTGACAAATCTTTATTGGTAATGCTTTTCGTAGATTACTGCTGGCATTGCTTGGCGTTCTTGTCAGTTCAGTGATTATATGCATGGCTTTGCTCAACAAAATGGTTTTCAGTAGTGAAATGTTCAAGGACAGTAACTCTGCATTCATATGTCTAAATTTGATGATCTCCACTAAGGGAATGAACAGCTGTATTTCTAGAAGGGCTCGTAGCATTGTGTAACTGCAGGCATCAAATGGAGAAACGTCCCAGCAGGAGCACTTTGTCATGTGCTGGAGGCTTCATTGATCGCACTGAATCTATTCCAGGCATATGAGCTGGGTACATGAGCACAGAACCACTTGTTCATCCTGCCACTGCTTCCCCTTTCTATTTGCCTTACACTTGAAGCATATGCTTTCAGTGGAGAGAGATGAAATAATCATTGCTTATATGCTGGCCTCTATCCATTTATTTACAATACATGCAGTAAACGTTTGTACCATGAATAGCTACAAGCAATTACAGCCCTACTGTTGTTTTTCCAGTTAGAATATAGCTTTTGGGCCTTGCACTAACAAATGCTATCATAAATACCATTATACAAAAATAAAACCCCCTGAAAGTTAACTTTCAGGGTTACAGTTGGTTCTTGTTTCAAACCTTGACCAGTCCATTATTCTAAAGCATTGGCCAGGTAGTAAGTGTTTGGGATCCACGGCATTAGGCAGGGACAAGCACAGAGGCACCTGCGTGGTTCTTTTCCTGCCTGGGATTGGTTAAAAATGGTGGGTTGATTTTTTTGTTTTGTTTTGTTTTTCTCAAAGGTTGGTAAAGAGCTAGCAGGTAGCATGTGGTAGTTTTTAAAAGTAATCAGAAAGAGAGATTGAAATAAATATATGATGTAAAGCTGTATTTGGGTATCATAATACCTGCACTAGTCAAACTTCAATGGAATTTTATCTGCAGCTGCACGTAGATCACAGGGAGAATATACTAAAACAATGCCTGTGCAGTTCAGGTGGCTTTCTTTTAGCAGCTGTACCTCTTTTACTATGAAATAGTTGAGTCTCGATATCTGTAAGAGAAGGAAATCTGAATTCTTAACCTTTCTGCCTCTCCAGGACTTGTAGAGGGAATACATGCAGATATTTTAAGAGGCAGCATTGTCAGAAAGGTACACTTTTTAATGGGTGGATTAGAAGATATGGGGAAGTGTCAGGCAGTTTTTGCTGATACTGTCTTGATTCTCTATCTTGTCCTTTTAAAAAAAGAATTTTTAACTTTGGTTATTAAGAATTCCTTACATAACATCCAACATAAGTTATCACACTGAGAATTTTTACTTTGTTTTATTAATGTTCTCTGAGGTAAATGCCCTATACGTTTTGCATATGTGTGATGGATTTTTGTACTTAAATGATTTTCAGAGCATCAATTAATGCATTTTAAAGACTGTTCTGCGTTGGTTTTCAGTTTTTCCATCTCAGGCTAGCAATGATGAATCAAGTAGCGATGAAACCAGCGATCAGTCCAGTCCTACAGTACGAAGGCGCCGGACTAAGAGGAGGCTGATCTCTTGCTCTGAGGCTGAGAGTGCGTCGCCTGTTGATCCAGAGCCTGAACCTCCCCAAGAGCAACAACACAAGCGCCAGTTCAGTAGTGGCCTTAATAGATGCATCATTCTGGCTTTGGTGATTGCAATCAGCATGGGCTTTGGACACTTCTATGGTGAGTGTGTAGGAAGCAAAAGTCCATAGAACTGACAGCTTGCATATGAAACAAATACCATTTTATTTTGACTCTGCTAAAAATCTGAACCTAAAACCAAGAAGTAGCAACTAATATATGGATAATAAAGAGATGCCCTTCAGCAATGTCATTGTGTTAAATATAACTACATTTAGAGTTTAAAATAAATATGAAAATAAATTGTTAGCTCTTCCAGATGGATCTTTCTTGTTTTTCTCATAATGCAGTATGTGCACTTTGTTTTTCACATCTTTTCTTTCAAAATACATCTGTGGTAATGCCTGTCATTCCCACCGGTGTTCGGAGAATTGCTTCAGGCTTTTGTCTCGTTTGTACTCATCCAGTAAATGTAAAAGCAAGGCATATTTTTACAGAAGCACATAGTATCTGTATTTTTCTCTCTGGTGGATAAAAGCAAGCGGTAGGTGTCCTGGCAGTTCCTGAGTGGTTCAGGGAATCCAGGGTAGCAGCAGTTTTTCTGTGTTTAGTACATCACCTGAAGTTGAATGTTACGTGGAGTGATGCAGTGTTGAACAAATTAGCAGAGCTCTTACTGATCTAAGTCCTGATCACGTAAGACATACGCGCCACATAAAAAAAAGATAGAGGGCATTTATTTCTTAGTAATCATTTTTCATGAGTCAATTTTTATGAAAAATGCAATATTAAGAAGACTCTTGATTCAGTTTGAGACTGAGAATATGACTTTTAACTGGGTTTGATTTTGACTAATTGTTAGTCTAAATTTTGACATTTACTTTGAAAGACATACTTATTTTCACTTGACACAGGTTTTTTTTTGTTTTTTTGTTTTTTTTATTCTTAGGTAAACCTGAAGGTAAGAGTCACAAGTGATATGTTATGGGTCCTGTGCTTGTATTCAGATTTACTTATTAAATTGTGTGCATGTATGTGTACATACTCATACGTACATATGTGTATATGTACTCTTATAAAAAGAACAATGATCAAATTTTAGGAATTACTAGTGTATGCATTATTACAGAATTGACTAATCCAGTCCTGTAAAATACTTCTTATTTAGCAGTTGTGGCAAGTAGTAGCTGGTGGAAATACTGACTGGTGTGTATTGGCACGCTAGAAGTAGAGAAAAACAGAGTGGCCAGAACGATCTCTGATATTGCTTTGCTGTGGTAACTTGAGGTTTTACTTCTCTTCATCATTTTACTGTATTCAAATTGGAGTCAATGATAAATACCATCCTTTTAAAGAATTTGGAGGTGTATGAATGAGAAGTATATTTTGTAAAAATACTAAGGCTTATATCCATACTAAAGAATTCACTTTGACTTGTTCACTCACTGAACTTTTACCTCTAAATGATTTTTGTTGCTTTTTTCCCCCATATAATTTTCTTAAAATTCCTTCCTCTGTTCTGATGAGTTAGTCTATTTGAAAAAATATTTGTGGTCTTTTTGAAAAAATGTTTATCACTATGAGAAACAGAATCTATATACAAAAACCCAATTTTAGCTGTAAGAATTCGTTTTTAACTTTCAACAAGGTTTTTAATTTTTGCTGGTAAGTACTGTGCAGAAATCAAGCATGCTTCTGAATTTGCAGAGAAAATGAAGATGATGTTTAGGTTCAGATGTTCATAAGTTCTTTCAACTGCTGTGAGAGAGACTATTAAGAAAAACAAATATCTCTGTAGGTACAATACAGATCCAGAAACGTCAGCAGCTGGTAACAAAGACACGTGAATTGAAAGATGACCTTTACCAGTGCCAACAAGAACAAGGAGATAAAGTGGGGGTAGGTGTGAGTTTGGCTGGCAGTTTTAGGATTGTTTTTCTCTTAATATGCACATGCACTTTACACAAAGTGAAATTAATTTATTACAGAAATGCATTACATATGTATTGTTACTGTTAAGTATTAAAGCATATTTGGTTTTATTTATATGGTCTTAATAGCAGCCTGGGAATTATCTGGCCATATACACTGTCCCTTTTGTCCCCTTCCCTGTGACACAATGCTTGGTTGTCGTTAATATAAAAATCTATTGTAGATTGATCTTGCAGGTTTTACAGTTTTACTTTTAAAATTCTCAGTGGTTATTCATTTTTGAAATATTTAACTTAGGTTTTCACCTTCAGATAATCCAAAGAGAAGACTGGGGAAGTGCTTTGTTTGGAAGTGCTTTTTAAAAATGAATAATTTATTTTAACATTGCTGATAGCAGTATTTACACATGACACAAGATGTTTAGTTTTTGAGTTTGTCATGGATGCCAAGAGACTGAGAGTATTCTCTTGTGTTAGGATATAGTTACATATATTCTTTCAGCAACGAAGTTGATTTGAGATGAGTTTCAGAATTTGTGCCCCAGTTGCTTAATACACTTACTACTACTAATGCTTACAAATAGTTATGGGTTTGTTTTTGTAACCTGTAAACCCCAGATTGCTGAACCTAAAGAGCATGCACATGTTTTAGTTTCTTTTTAAGATGAATCAATTCAAGTTTCCAGTTTACTACCCTTCAGCTATTTAAATCAGTGAAAGCAAGGGGTGATGACCTCTGGTTGGAAGTGGGAGCCTCTCACATGGTCTTTGTTGCCAAGAGAGTGTTTGTGTTTGTATCTTTGAGATGAATAAACGAGCTCTATTTTTTGCATTGTGCTGCAGCATGTCATTTCATCCAAAATGACAAGCAAACCTTTGAATCTACCTTGGTCTTTTATTTTGCTAGCTAAAATTGTAACAATTCTGATCATTATTTTTGTCTTGTGTTCTTCTTGTTTGCACTAGTCACTCAGGGGAGATCTTGCCACATGTTTGACCTCTACTGAGGTGGAGAAGAAATCCTTTGAATCACAAAAAAAAAGTCTTGCTGCAGAAAATCAGCACTTAAGAGAATCTCTAGAGAAGGAAGAAAAAGCTTTGGTCTCACTTCAGGAAGAACTAAGGAAGCTAAGACAACAAATAAGAAACTTAGAAGACAAAGGTACTAGTACTGAGTCTATTGTCATGGAAAATCAGAAACTAAGGGAACATTTGGAAGAGGAAAAGCAAAGAAACCATAACTTTCGTAGGCAAAAGGAAACACTCTTTGCAGAGGCACAGATGTTAAGAAGAGAACTGGATAAAGAACGTCATATTACAGAAACTCTGAAGAAAGAACTGGAACAGCTAAGTTCTCGTCGAACACCTGACAGTGTTAATGATGATGACACATTAAGAGAAAATCAAGAAATAGAAACTCTGCGAGGAAGACTAGTAGAACTGGAAAAAAAGCTAAATTTTGAGCAACAGCGCTCTGACTTATGGGAGAAGTTGTATGTTGAAGCAAAAGATCAAACTGAAAAACAAGAAATGAACGAAAAGGGACAGAAGAGAGGTGCTAAAGGACAAAGTAAATCTAAAAAGAGATCAAAAGAATCATTTTTTGGCTCAGTTAAAGAAACTTTTGATGTTATGAAAAATTCCGCCAAAGAGTTCGTTAGACACCATAAAGAAAAGATTAAGCAGGCTAAAGAAGCAGTAAAAGAAAAGCTGAAAAAATTCTCTGATTCTGTAAAGTCCACGTTCAGACACTTCAAAGATACCACAAAAACCATCTTGGATGAAAAGGAGAAAAAGTCAAATGAAAAAAAATACGAGGCAAACAGGAAAGCTCGAACTTTTTACCGAGAACAGAACTCTTATGAGAATCTGAAGCACACGCATTACAGGAGACCCAGCATGCCAAAAGATTTCAAAGATGGAAGAAAGCATCCGTTTACAACATTTGAAAAAGATACGGATTCACAGAAATGTCTCAGTGATCCTATGTGTAGTAGAAAACATCAGTTTGACCTAAAGGGCTGTTCTGGTATTTTTGAATGTGCTAATCAAGAATTCATTAGTCTCTTTAACAGAGTATCAGATCCTATTGGAGTGGATGAATTTAATCGGCTAATGAGAAAGTATTTGCAACAAGTTGTACATAACTTCCGTCACTGGAGAGAACTGGAGAATTTCATCAATAAGTTTTTTCATAATGGGTTTTTTATACATGACCAGATGCTGTTCACTGATTTTGTTAATGATGTCAAGGATTACCTGGAAGATATGAAGGAGTACCAAAATAAGAATGAGAAGGTTTTTGATGATTTGGACAAGTACATCTACAGATACTACTTTCAGTATGATAATTCACCCCAATATGGACCCAGGTTTGTTTCCATGTCTCCTGAATTGTTAACAAAATGAAGTAGTTTTCTAAAGACAGCTAGTGTCCTTGTTCTAATAGATGGTACTCTACACACAGAGGTCTGTATTTCTAGCCATAGATATTCATATAGGAAACTCAGTAGAAATGAATTGTGCTTCTAGTACCTCCCAAACTAACATTCTCCTCTGCAGGAAAAAAATAAATATTTAAGGTACTACAGGTCGTGGTTCTACTGCATGTAGTACAATCTAGTTTTTCCACTGAGTCTTTTAGAAAACTGCAAGAATGATTTCTTTAGACTGAACAGCTCTGATAGCTTTTCATTCCATCAGACAGGCAGTCTCACAGAAAGCGTTAACTGTGGCTTTCCTATTGTTCTTGCCTAAACGAGAAGGATTTTAGATATATTTGAGCAGCCTCAAAGCCCTGTTCAGGCAGGTATCTTCCCTTTACCTGCCTTTTCAGGAGTGTAACTACCCACATAGGTTAGAACAGTACTGGGTTAGTCTTTGCCATTTAAGCAGTCTTGCTCTGGGGTAGTCTCAGTTCAGATCGTGAGCTGGCCTAAAATGTTCTCGGACTTGTTGACTTGCTGTCCGTGGCTTGCATTGTTTTGCAATTTAACTTTTTGAAGAAAGTTAAGGAAGCAGCCTTAGTGTATTGTGTGAAATTGCTCTTTCTGGAGTACTTCAGTGTATGTATTTTCTGTGGCGTTTAATGTCATTGCTGTTACCGAATTGGTTATGTAATCTTTTGTGCTAATACTTACTCTGAACAAGTAGGAAAAACACTTATATATAACTTCTTTTGTGCATTATAAATTAGTTGTCCTTGTACATGGATTTACTCTCTGTGCTGGTATTCAACACAATGCATATTGAATATTTTGAGGTGTGCTTCTTCAGTCAGTATTATCTTTTGGATTTGCATTGTTTACTCTATCCTGCATTTATTGCAGCAGGAGGTCTGAATACTTAATTAGTTTGGAGTTAGTAGATGCTACTTGAGGGTAGTACCTTCTCTTAATGAAGGCTGAACCATGAGGATGATAAGTCTAGCATTTACCACGTTGCCTTTTCTAATGTGTAGTTCTGGCAAACTATGACTTGTTTTTATTTATAGTTCAAGTACTTCTTACTAATTTATTATTAAAACTAATTTTAATTACTTATTTTTTGAGGACTTCAGTTTGCAGAAGAACAGAATTTCGAATCAATTTACAAAATCCTCTATGACCCTGAGGATGAACATAGACTTAACTCAGCTTAGCCAAGCCTAGACCGTAGCGACAGAATAACAGCATGCAGTGTAATGGCTCTCAGTGCATCACAGACAGCAATAAGTGAGCAGCAGTGTTCTGTCAGTACCACCCCTCTCTGTATAAATGTTTCTACTGCATGCAGGAGAGCCTCTAAAGTGCCTGTGTCTAGGCAGTAGTCTGTAAAGTTTTCATTATTTTTGTAGAGCAGAATGTAACAGAATAACTGAAAAACAGATGGAGACCTCCATTCAAGCATCACAGTAGGGATACTCAAACAGATGTTCATTTAGCTTTATTCTGCAAAGAATTTCGGGAAACCAGCTGCAGTTTTTATTTTTGGAAATAATTTCTTTAAAATATACCATCTTATTGATGGTTTACAAAACAATTACAACAAAAACCCTGCCTATTTGCTAGCAAGAGAAAGGACTACTTGATACCAATTTTGTTTTCAGCCAACCTCAGCATGTTAAAAGCTGTTCTTGACAATGTAATTGTATTTCAAAATGCTTTTAGAGAAGTGCTTTCCTAAGAGTAGTAACAAGTTTCTGTTTACTCCTTGCAGTCGACCTAAAAGGCCTTCTTTTACACAAACTGAAAATCCCAGACATGAAAAACAAGCTCAGAAGTACCACCACCGTAATAAAAGAGAAGGTAAATGGCATAAACATGGTCGCACTAATGGAAGACACATGGCAAATCTTGAAATAGAATTGGGGCAATTACCCTTTGATCCAAAATACTAAGTAATTTATGGTTTAAAAAAAAAAATTAGACTTAATAATTCACATGTTCTCTGGAAACTAATTGTTTTTCAGCAAAGCAGTGAGATACAAGTTTCTCTAGATAATTTGATTTTTACAAATTCTTGTTAAAAGGCAGGAGTCAATCTTTCTAATTTGCATACTTGGTATTGTTGCTTTAACTGTTCTTTGGAAGCAATGATACTTTGGCTACCAGTGGTATTGTTACAGAAACTAGGCATGCAATGACTTGCGTATGAAAAATATGCTTAATTGCATTCCATTAGTATAGTTCAAGCTTGAGTCATGCATAATGTACCAATAATTAACTTCAGTGTTTGATATACTAACTTCATCTCATCCTTAAAAAAAAACAACAAAAAAAACCAGTCTACATTATGGTAATGTATTTGTTAGTGTTTTGTAATCTTATACTTGCTTCTTGTTTTTTTTTGGGGGGGGGGCTATGAGCCTGTTGAATTGTCAAGAATTTGCTGTGCTGCATTCTAATCAGCTTGCTGATTTAAGCACTTGAAATATTTTGCATATCTGCATATTGTGGAAGAAAAATAAAGAGACAGTGTGGGTAAAAGTCTTTATTTATAAAAAGAAATAAATCTAGCATAGCTGTACAGTTCTATAAATTGGTCCAGTCTTGTCTAATTTCATACTGTTAAAGCAATCACATGGTAGCTTTGGTCTTCTTGATGTTTCTAGTGTTGTAAGGTAGATCAGCACCCCCTTGCCCCCAGTCGTACCGCACTGAAGTTACCTTCAGGAAGAGGTTTATGTGTTTCAAGACAGTTGATATTTATGTGATGAGACTTGCCCACTTGACTTACCCGGTTCAGTCTCACTACTCTCTCCTTTCTGCGGTAAAATATCTTCTCTACTGCTATACAAAACTGAGCTCATTAGTTTATGTCTAGAAACTGATCTTCAGGTATGATTCATTTCAGGCTTTTTCCTGTAGATGTAGATATGGCTTCCAACTCGTCCTTGAGGTACATGAGTGTGAAAGACAGTGGCTGTTTTCTTATAGCCCTTTAAAGCTAGAAATGATGATATTTCCTGTAAATGAACATGTATTAGTTTCCACAGACAAAAAGTGTTTTGAGAGCATCAGAACAGTGTTTCAGAGTCTTCTGGAAACTGTTAATTCAGCTATCCCTGGGAACTTATGTCATTTATTTAGGAAAGGCTGCTAGAGAGAGCTACCCTGTTTGATTCTATATGGAGTGGATCATCACCAGACGTTGTTATTTGAATATATGGCCTTGATAAAGTAATTGAGGGGAAGAGGTACTCTGACACAGAGGCATGTTTGCTTGTCATTGTTGTGTAAGGGTGTATGACTCTGGGAACAGACACTACATTTGTTTTAATATGGCTTGAAGAAAAAGCCATAAAACTTTATGACATGCAGAAGGCACACAGAGCACATGTGAATATTAAGTATGCATCACTGGAATGGTGTCTATACTATATTATGGACTAGGGGGATTCAGTTTTCATGTAAGTGTTTTAAAAAGTTACAGACAAGAGTTTTTAAACCTTCTATAGCTCAATTTCTCCTGTAACTTGACCTCAAAACTAGTTTGCTTCATCTTACAGTTACCATACCTGTTCTAGCACACTGAAGAAAATCAAATGACTGGGTAATAGCGTATCATTGTAAAACTCCTTATTAAGCCAGCCAAGTGGATTAGAGTAAAATAGATCTGCTTCATCAACATAGTTTTCATTTCCAGTTAGGTCTGGGGGACATTGAAGGAATCTCATTTTTAGAGGACAGTGAACATGGCTAGGATGAAAAACAAAACATACTTCAGGATGAACTGATCAAGACCCAAGATTTGAAATGATTCATCACCTAGATACCTCAGTTTAAAAACAAAAAAAAAAGAAAAGAAAAAAGATTATATTTCTTTACTCCAATGTCGTGTTTTCTTCACTTAATGTGTTTTATACAAAAGCAGAAGTAGAGAAAGTGGATTTAGCTCCAAGCTACTGTGAATGCTTTTAGCAGTTCACAGAAAGCAGATTTATCTCAATACAAATATAATCTGCATAACATCGTATTCTTAAATAAAAAGCACTTTTCCCCCATCAGCTCTGTGGTTTTTATCTGTTTGCTTACCGGGATGTATTGCAAGCTTTTTGGAATGGTGAATTCAGCCACTGTATGTTATTAATTACCTTTCCTTACCTTCCAGCAGCAGAAGTAAAGGTAAATAATACATTTTAACTATAGCAATGCATCTTAGTTACTATAATTAAGCTGTCTGAATTATTGTCAGAAGTCCTAAGACTACTGTATAGCCTCATACCAAACTCTTACAAAAACTGAGTAAAAATCAGCTCCTGAGTCTTATTCTGTGTTCTAAGCATTTAGCTTATTTTTCCTATTCATTCTGTGCTAGCTTTATGAAAAACAAACTTCCTATATACATTTATCCACCTCAATCAAGTTTTTGATTTTTTTTAACTGATTTCTGCTGAAATATCTAGATTTTAATATAATACACTGATAGCTATTTTATTACCTGTAAAATGGGGTAGAGTGGCATGGCATCATGATGAAGACAAAAGGTTGTGACTGGTAAGGGCTGTTACAAAGTTGCTGTATGTGATTCATAACTTCAAGAGAGCCTCTCTGGTGAATCAAGCCTGTATACAGGGCTGGGATTAAATTTGATAAAAGCAAGAAGCTTGCTGCAGACTTCTTCCATGCTTTTAGGTGTTTCAGAGAATATCCTAGAGAAACAATTAAGTTTTAGATAAGCAAATAGTTAAAGTTTCACGTAGTACTTTCGGAAACTATTAGTCATTTGCAAACAGTACCTTGCTTTGAGGTATTTTAATGCACTTCAGTCTTTACTGTTTGAATGGAAATTCAAAGATTAGACTTTGCCCTTACTGTTGGATTTAACAGTGTAAATGTTAAGTCTCTACCTGTTCTTTGGAAGAAAAATTTCAAACCCAATGTTTTATCTCGCTGGAGTTTAGTTTTAATTTCTTGTGAGGAAATGAGTCCATTCAGTAGCTGGGATGAATGGTGAGTGGTGACTTACTGATGTGTACGTGTTCAGGTAGAGCCGGAATAAACAGTAATGACCTGCTGTGGTATGGCTGTGCTATTCTTTATCTCCAACATGCTGAAAGCTACAATGTTCCCTTCAAATGTTTGGTATGATCTTTGCTGTTACTTGTTCTTGAGCTACCATCCTCATAAATGCTTATTCCTTCATCTCCCATCCCTGCCCTCTCACTCGTTTAATAATCTAGTAATAGGAGGAAGAGACATTTCTCATGATAGCAGATATGTGATAGAAATCTTTTATACAGCCCCACTCTGTGACAACCTTTACTGAATGAAAATATACAGCAGGCCTGTTTCACAACTCACTGGTGTGGAACAAGCAATTTAAGTAAGTCTCCAGTTGGCCCATGTTCTAACAAACTGCAGATCTTTGTCTCAGATGAAAATGAAGTCCAGTAATTAGCCTGTGATTTAAACATGAGTGGAAATAGCCCATTATAGGCATTTTAAAATGCTTTTGTGAAACACCTTTACCTCAAGTATGCTTAGAAAGGACTTCAAAATTAATATACCTTTTCCTGGTTTTATTTATAATGTTTTGAGCAACTTAAAGACCTCTTTGCAATCTCTGTTTTCAGAAATATCTTCTGTCATTTTTTTCTTCACCCAAGTATCCAGACAGATCATACTTAGCTCTTGATAATTTAAGAAAATAACCTCATTCCCTCATGGATGTGAAAGTTTAGAGAGAGTAAAAGTAGTGGTCTGACAGGAGATTTTCCTGCACATAGGGTAGAACTGGTTCATCTTAAATCTTCTTCTCAACTGAGCACTGAACTAAGCCAAGACATGATCTGTTTGATCCTTGCCAGCAACAAAATCATGAAACTAAGATTTACTTCTGTTCGGATGAGCAAAATATAGGTTAAATTACAATTTTCACTGATTCTCCTGTTTTGAACTTGACTTAAATTGAAAGCTATCCAGCTTCATGTTCTAGAAATTTTAATCTTTCCTTTGTAACTTCCCAGCAGATTAAGATTTTACTACAGTTCTACTACTTGTAGGAAATACTTTTATCCACACTGAAGATTCTTACATATTTCAGCCTCTTGCTGTTATTTATCCTTTTTTTTTTCTGTCTCTAAGAAAAATTTAGGCTCATTTTAAGAATCCTAAATTCCAATACCTCCATTCGCTATTACCAGCCTGTCTTTAGGTAAAAGTTATTTTCAGGGAAGGTTGCAAGACATTTAAAACCAAGTGCTTACCACAAAAAAACATGCAAAATGGCAGTACTGGATAGATGAACCTGAATTCTTTATGGCTCAGTGTGCTGTAATAAAACAGATAGGGTACTATAGAAAGTTGAACGCATCCATTCTGTTGACAAAATAATGTTTAGAGCATGGAGGACTAGAAGAAGAGCACTTAAACATATGAAAAAGCATTTGACATGTTATCAATTTAGAGTAAAAAATGCAAACTATCACTTTTTAAGAACCTAATGAGAACAATGAAATTAAAGTTATTTGATCACTTTAAACCAAGCACTAATAAAAGCGTCTGGCTACTGTGCTACAGCAATTAAACTGTCTAAGAATGCTAGATATGATACCTTAGCTAGTACTTTACCTATTAGTTTTTTGTATTAAAAACAAAGCAAGAGAAAGAGTGGATGGTGAGCTAAGATTATGTACACGTTTGTATCTAACAAAGTAACATTCAGTACTGCTAATATAACTTTGCACCATTTCCCATCTCAGCATTTGATTTGGGGTGGTTTTTTGAGGGGTGGGGAAGAGGTGAAATTACTGCAGAACTTGGTCATGGGAACCAGACAAGTTCTTAGAAGACTAGGGGAGTTGAGAAGGGCTGAAAGGCAATAGAGCTACATTCAGCTTGGACCTGGACTGAGAGATTACATTTATGGCCTTGCTGCTGTTTTGCTGTATTCTGTTACTATTACAGTCTGATACAGTTTACTATTAAGTATGTACTAATTTGCATATATTTGCCTCTTTTGCTTAATCTACAGTCATCAGATGACTAGTAAATGAAGAAAGTATTCTAAGTTGAAGAACCTCTTACCTTATTGGGGATGTATTATAAAAACAAATGATACAGCATTTTCATAGTGAACTCAGTTTTCTGACTAGTTCTGTTCTTGCTTAAACACCTCCAGGATGATTCAGAGGTTGATGGTTGTTTTCCATTGAATTTCTTGCCAAATTATTTTAGTACTTCTGAATCTAATTGTTTTTAAATATAAATGTATGCTAATGATACAAGTAGTAATATTACATACAATTCTAGAAAACATTGCAATAATTGACTCTATTTCTACATGTATTAGAATAATTTTAGGTTTTCTGTCATTTAACCTGAATACCATCCTTTTTCATTCTAGAGAGGACAAGCTTTGATGAAAAGAATGCAAACGGTGAAAGACAGTAATTATGCTTAGGAGAAATTACCTGTATACTAGCACTGTCCAAATCACTGCCCCTAGAAAGATGCGATACCGTTTTGGTGCCATCACACAGCCATGAATAAAGAAAGGCAGATGGGTACCCAAGATAACCGGTAGTCCTTGAGTGAAGTACCAGTGCCAGGGATGAGAACCATAAAACGTTCCCAAATTCTGTAGCACGTTGAATTTCAAGAAGTTCAGCTGAACCAGTATCCACTGGGATGTTTAGGGGAGGGCAAAAAAAAGGGGTAAGTAAAAATCCAAATTGAAAGCCAGCATCTAAACTGAATTAAACAGTCACTAGCCATAAGTAGATTCCTTTGTACATGTGTCTTTTCTACTAAGTCATCACAAGATTCCTATTTCTAGCAGTTGTTATACACAAGCTTGTAAGTTGTATAGCATACTGATAACAGCTGTTGATTTACTTAGAGCTGAGTTGAATTAAATCTATCATTTAAAATAACTAAGAAGTCAGTGTTCAAGGATTCATGACTTCAAGTATACAGAAGATAGACCAGACACAGTCGCAGATAATGGGAGTTACAGAAATCCAATACATTTTATAAATGGTTTTTAAAAAAAAGTCTTATAAACTGAGTTTAAAGCAGCCTACCTCGCCAAAAAATACACGGTCAATTATTAAAGAGGTTCCCAATGTGACCAATCTGCAAAAAAAAGAAAATTTGATTGCACTGCTATTACCTGCATTGCTTACGCATCAGGTTGTACTCTTCTCCAAACTGTTGTCAAAACTCCCTCAGTAGTTACTCCTAAACTCTTTTAGGACTATCCGTGCTTGTGGCCATTTTAGAGTGGCCAGTTGTCATTGTCCAATACCCTTGGTACAATCCCAGGTTAATCTAAAATGCTGATGGCATCTCATCGTGATGATATCTCTGTGTAACTTTTTGCAGCGTGTAAACTCACTTCAAAGACACATGTCCCTTCTTTAAACTTTTGCAAAAGGACTTTTTTTTGCATTGGTCTTCAACACCAAGTCAGTTTTTTTGAGCCTCCTGTCTCTGCTACAGTATGTAGTGGTAAGATCAACCTTCAGATACAGCTGTGAACAGTCAGAGTGTAAATTCAGGAGGAACGTACCCAATTGGAATGCAGTTGTGCAGGATGAGGTCTGCTTTCCTCTGTTCTTGCAAAAAATGACTGAAGACCAAAGGTATCCATGGGATAGCAGCAGTGGGACGAATAACAATTGCAAGTGCTATCAAATTTAAATATTTCCATCTCGAAGGAACAGAAAAACAAACAAAAAAGAAAGCTTACCAAAAGGTTTGATCGATCATCCTGCAGTCAGTGAAACTTAGCAATAGAAGTATTGTCCTGTCTCTGACCAAGAGTTCACTGTGCTGCTGGTAACTTTGATTCTCTGAATGCAGATACTTTGTTTTGCTTGGAAGGCTGCCAGATACACAACTGCCATATTAGGACTGGAGTTGCTAACTAGGAGCACATAGTTGTTTTAAAATAGATAGCCGGTAAAGAATGGTGTGACCGCATTCATTTACTGTTGCACTTAAACAAGTGCTACCTTTTCTCAAGTTCAATTCCTCTAAAGCTTATTGTTTTCTGAGAAGTGATACTTTGTGTAAGGGAACTGGGGAACAGTCATTTTGTATAGCAGCAATATCAGAACTTCAAAACAAATCTTAGAGAAAATACCACAATTGCTGTCTCATCCACGATCTAGAGCACTTGATACAGAAATGAGATGGCTTTGTTTGCTTTAAATTTTAAGATATAAATCAGCATTTGAACTGGTATCTGTTCTACTCCCAAGCTGAAGATTACCAGTACTGTTCATAGAAAGTTTCTTACCTGCTCCCCATCTTGGAACCTTTTATCGGATAGTAGTAAAGAGCGAAAATGGTGAGAAGAGTTTCCATGGTGTTTGTTAGAGTTCTGGTACACGTATACCATGTAAACCAGGAACACAGCTGACAGAAGTACTGAAAACAGTTATGACGAGAGGATGCACAGGGAGAAATGTTAAACAAGTTCTGTAGCTTTAAATAAAAATGGTAACTCTTTGAGGCATGACTTAGTATCGTTTTGCCATGCTTACACTGCAGCCACATTAATTAATATGCATAATTTGTTTTTAAACAGCTGAGACTTACCACATACTTTGCTGTTTCTGCATTTTCGAGGTGTTTCACTAGTAAATAAAGCTTCACATCAGCAAAAGCTGCCAGAACTGCTTGTACCAGTCTAGGGACCCATATCTACATAAGTAAAGACAGAACTTCATATTTGCAATGAATTCAAGGAGAGAATTACTGCACTAGTGAATGGCTGCTCAGACACCAAACTAGTAAGTGAATTAGAGAATGTTCTCTATAACATCTTATGATTCAAAAGAAAACAACAACAGAATGATCCTGTGGTAAGACAAATATTTCTGCCAGAACCAAGAAAGTAGAACAAATTCCACTGAAAGCGTTCATGACTTCAAAGTAAAATTTAGAAAATTGTTTGTCGTTAATCTCCAACAGCAGTCAAAAGGAGCTGTTGTTACTGAGTTCACTGCAGTACGTACGATTAAACACTGGCAAACTGAACAACAGTGCAGTTATGATCTAACATCAAAGTGTCAGTGTGGAATCTGAGGAGAGTGGGGCTGCAGAGATGGATGTGCTGCAGTTGCTGGCAGCAGGGCCGGGACTGCAGAGTTAGCTATGAGTTCTGCGCTCATGTAAAACACTAACTTTGGAGAGACTTCTCATTTGAAGTCTGTGCTTGTGCACCGTTAATTGCCAGAACGGGGCTTTATGTTCTACCCAGGCAGTAACAGAAATACACTGAAATCGAGCACGCTGCCTTTACGCTAGGCTTCAGCAGCAGATGCACTGTGACTCGTTATACGTACCAGCAGCTGGACGTCATCCTTACCCAGCAGCTGCAGAGCTTTATAGATGCAGGCAAAGAGCAGCGGGTAGGGGTAGCCCCGCAGGCCGTGCGCCCACTCCCACGTCAGGTGCCCATAATTGCTGCAGTTAAGGCCGTTTCACTAAGGAGGAGCCGGGCCGCTTCCGCGGGCAGCGCGGGGCTGGCAGGGGGCAGGCGGTAAAGGATATCCGAAGACCACGCGGTGCGCCACTTCCAGCGACTGCCAGTACTCGTCCGGGACGAAGCTGGTGCGCACCAGCGCGCAGTTCAGCGCCCGCGCGGCCACGGCCAGGGCGGTCAGAGCCGCAGTCCCGCCAGCAGCGCCTGCGGAAGCGAAGCCCGCGGGTGAGGGGCCCCTTCCGAGGCCGTCCCGTCCCGTCCCGTCCCCTCCCTCTCGCTTACCGGCGCCCGGCTGCGCGGCGGCTCCGCCTGCGGCTCCGTACAGCACCGACCTACGCTTGCGAAGCCGCACCGGCTCCGGGCGCCGGGCCCGCGCCAGCAGTCCTCCGGCCGCCTCCATCGCGGGGCGGGGCCGGGCGGAGGCGCACGCGCGGTCCCGCCTCCCGCACTTCCTTCCGGTCACTCTGGCGGGCGGGCGCTCCCCGCTCCGTGGTGTTCCCGTCCTTCAGGTGAGGGGCGCCGCGCGGGAGCGCCGCGCGCGTTCTGTCTCGCGCGGGGCCGGGGTGCCTCACGCGTGTGTCTGTGTGTGCGGTGCAGGTGCTGCCCCGCCCGGCGGCATGAGGGGGCGGCCGCCGCTGCCGCACGTAGCCGTGGCCGTGGCGCTCGGCGTGGCCAGCGGGCTGTACATCTACCGGCCCGTCTTCCAGCCGTCCGCGCCCCAGGAGCCCCAGCAGAACCCGCCCGGGCCGACGACGGACGCCGCGCCCGAGAAGAAGCCCTGAGGGAGCCGCGTCCCGCCCCGAGGAGCCGGTGCTGCCCACTGAGGAGACGGCGCGTGGCGCTCCCGCTTCCCCGCGCCGGGCGGGTCCCCGGGGCCGCCCCGCAGCGCTCCGCCCGCGGGAGGGGACAGCGCGCGGTGCCGTCCCGCGGGGACTTTGTGTTGTCATGTGCATAAAGCTCTGAGTGCTCCGAGGTACGCGTTCGTGTCTAAGTAACCGTCAGGGAACTGGAAAAAGAAGGTCATCGTCGTGCAGTTACACCTGGTGCCTTTGTGGGTTTCCCCTGTCCCGATCCTCCCGCGCCGTAAGCGCCATTTTTGTCCCTTAATCCCTGAGTTCTGCTGGGAGTGCGGCTGTACTGGCGGTGGGTCAGGGGCCCACACCTGGCTGCGGCTTGTGCTCCCGTGTATAAACATATGTACACACGGGGATCCCACATGTGCGCACAGTTCTCAGTCCTCTCCTACATTTAATGAGAAGAAAAGAGCTGCTTTGGGTGCTGTTGTGAGGCCTCGTGTGGCTGCTGGGGGCAGCGCCTTGGTGAGTGGCTTGGTGTCAGGGTTGGAACGCGTCTGAAAAGGAATCCAAAGCTACTGCTCTGGGAGGAACTTTTTTTCAGGTGTTGGTGTTGATGGCGGCCTCTGGACATCCTGAGGGAAGAAATCATCTCCCTGGGTATGCTTTTATCTGAGTCCAGGAGCGGTGTGGCAGTGGGAGGCTGTGGGTGGGCCTCATGGAAGTGGGGATGAGAGGACAGCAGGAATCCGGACGGCTTGGGTTGATGAGGACCTTAAAGCCCATCCAGTTCCGACCCGTGCTGGGTGCCCCCACCAGACCAGGCTGCCCAGTGCCCACCCAGCCTGGCCTTGGGCACCTCCAGGGATGGGGCACCCACAGCTCTGGCCAGCAGTCCCTGGGCCTCAGCACCCTCTGAGTAAAGGATTTCCTCCTAACATCTAATCTGAATCTCCCCTCTTTTAGTTTAAAGCCATCCGCCCTTGTCCTATCACTATCAGACCATGTAAAAAGTCGCTCTCCCTCCTGCTTTATACGCTCCTTTCAAGTACTGGAAGGTCCCACCGAGGTCTCCCCAGAGCCTTCACTTCTCCAAGCTAAATGAGCTCAGTTCTCGATCTATCTTCTTAAGAGGTGCTCCAGCCCTCTGATCGTCCCCGTGGTGGTCCTCGGGACCGGCTCCAGCAGCTCCACATCCCTCCTGTGCTGGAGGCACGGTGCAAAATCATGGTAAATTCCGCCTGGCTGCGAGGGATGGCCATAAAGCAGCGATATCGACTAACGCAGAGGTGCTGAGGTAACCCCAGCAACTCGCGTGTGAGGGGAGTCCCTGCTGGAAGCGAGGGGCCCGGCGGGCAGCGGCGCGGTGCCGGCTCAGCCGTGTCCCCTGGCGCTAAGCCCGGGGGAGGGGGCGGCCGGGGCGGTGCTGGCGCCGCCGCTGCCCCACGTCCGGGCGGGGCCGCTCGGGGCCTGCCCCTGCCCCACGGGAAGTGATGTTGCTCCGGCGGAAAACGCGCCCTTACCGCCCGACCGGGCAGGTGCGGAGCGACGCGGCGCTGCCGGAGGTACGGGGCGGCGGGGCCGGGGGGAGCGGCTCCGCTGCGGGACCCGTCCGGAAACGATCTCGGTGCGAGTGGTGTGGGCGAGGGTCTCGAACTGGGGGGGGGGAGAAAGGTGATTTCCGTGCGCTTCCGAAGCCGGCAAACGGATGGGTGCGACAGAGCGGCCTCAGCGCTGCGAGAATCACGTTCCCTCTCTCGGGCTGCGTGTGAGCCCCGCTCCCGAGCCGCACGTCGGGTCGTTGCGTGGCGTCCGCGAGCGTCAGGGAGAAAGAAGCGCGGCCGCGGCTGTGCGCTGCCCGCGGGGCCCCGCTGCGGGCACGGCTGCGGCGCTCGGGCCCCGCTGCGCAGCAGCTGCCAGCACGCAGGCTTCTCGCGGCCCGAGGCACGCACTTGTAAAAGTGGTGCAGTGGAGGGGCGGTGCGTGTCTGTATGCGGGGCCTTTGCGAACGGGAAGTTGTTGAGGGAGCGACGTAAGCGTGTTTCATCTGTTTAGCTGTAACAGCCTTGCGTTAGAGGATCGGCACATCTGCTGCTTCTGTTCGAGCTGAAGGGTGCAGGAGGCTGTCTGGGCCTGATTTGCAATGCTTGGGGGAAATGCTTTGATGGTCTGAGATCTAAGGAAAGCTAAATCCATCAGGAAAGCTCAGTTTTTCTAGCTCTGTAAGCAGCTAGATCGTATTCCAGTATAAGTGATGGTTTTTATGCTACTGGCAGAAGATAAAGGCCATGCTGAGGACTGCCAGAAACACCCTCCCTCGGGTTTTGTCTCTCAGGTGGATTTGGAGCTTTTTGATTGCCAGTAGTTTCCATAGTGATTAGCATTTACAAGTTTTTCTTCAGACGCATGCTTGGAGCGAGGAATTCTACTGAGCATTACTGGATAGGTGATCTTTCTCTGTATATTCTGTTTTTATTGAAGGTCTATAAAATGCTTATTGATTTTTGTGCGTAAAACATACTGAGAGCACTGAGCGATTTCTAAGATCTGACCTGTGTGCCTTTTCTTGGAAGTGATTTCCTACATGAAGTTGTCATCTCAGTCCCTGCTTCTTTTCATGGTCATAGAATATTTAGTTGCTGTTTGAAGTGTTTTCCAGCCAGGAAAAAGCATATAACACAATATACATTTCAGATGCTGACGCAGACGCGTAGGAGTAGTAATTGTGATTTTAAGCGGATGTCTCTAAAGCATCTTTGAAAAGGTGGAATAAAAAACAGCATGTTCCCGTGTTTCTGGTTCAGGGTTCTGATTTTACACTTCCTTAACTTGTTCCAGAAGGAGTTGGGTGGGGGCTGGCGCTACAGCGTACAGTGGTGTTTGTACAGCTAGTAACATTTCTCATCCGTGACCAGATATCTAAAACCAGAATGTAAGTTTGTTTTCATCTCTATCGTTACACGTAATTTTATCGCTTGACTGCATATTTCCTTTCAAAGAGAAGATTAGTGAGATAACAAAGTTTTTCAGTAGCTTTTGGCATTTACAGGAACGAGTGTTATGAGCAGTAATCCTCGTGCGTCACCTTTGGATTCCCGGCTGCTCCTTCGCTGCCAGGTGCCCGCTGTGCTGTGTGGCGGCCGTCGGTCCATTGCTCAGTGGTCAGAGTGGCCTGGGGCCCGTGCACCCACTCTGTGCCCAGGAGCTGTCCCTGGTGGGCAGCAGAGGGCTGCGAAGTTTGTTTAGAAGCAGGCACCGTGGGCACTGGGGATGGAATGTAAGGAGCGGTAGCTCTTTTCTCCCCTGTTACTTTATGGTTCAGCAAATACATTTTAAAGACAACTTGTTGTAATCATTAAACTTGTTTAAATAGTTAATCCAAACACTCCTGTATGTTAAAGCTTTATTATGATACTCCACACACGGTCTGATTCAGAGGATACTGAAATTTGCTCTTATTTCTGTGATTTCAAAGGGCTACCCACATGTTTGTAGCCAAACATTTGCTAGTCTGGGTATGTCAAGTACTCAAGAACTTGCTTTCATGCCTGTGTGTTGCAGAGGCCGCCTGTGTACTGTTGTGTTTATGGAACTGACTTCTGACACATCTGAAAAGCTGTTTGGGTACAGCATGATTTAAGAGATAGTTATTAAAAAAGCAGCTCATTACAGAGCAAAAACTTTTTTTTTTTTGTCTTTATACAAATATATTCCCAGCTTGTCTTCCTATGGGAACAGCATCTGATTATGAGATTTCTTTCTCTGATTTCTTTTTTTGTCTTTCTAGTCTGAAAACTGCATCCCTGTCAGGAGTCAGGGCGAACTCGTACCACATTAAATCGGCTGTGATCAGACGCTTTTATCTCCACTGGAGGTAAAGCCATGATGAATTAGGAGTCTTAGCCTCTAATTTCTTTACTGGAGTACCCTTACATTGTTTTCTTTTCATAAGTAATACAACAGAATTTGCTTCTGTTTGCTGTAATAAGTAGTCTCAATGTCTCTGATTTATTCCCTGATATAATAAACTTTGAAGATTAAATTCTGGCATACATATAAATTAAAATATGACATATAACCAGCATAATTTTTTCCTGTGATGTTGCTGTGGCTTCAAGGAACTGAATACAGTCTGATATGTGTAGGAGAGTTTTGCATGATCCCAAATGTTGGAATCCTGTTCATGTACTGGCCAGCACTTTGGAGCTGACCTGGCAAATATTTTGAATTACTAAAGAAAAAAAACCATATATCACTGCTTTTATGGCTCTAAGATAACATTAAGATGTAAACCAAAGCATTGCTATCTTCCCATTTCTCCTAGCTGTTCCCCTTCCCTATGGCTGATACTCTCACTCGAGAAGTGGGTGAGGTGAACCACAGCAGAAGAGGGCCCTTCTGGAAGGCAGCGTGCAGACTGCTGGGGAGGTAGGGAAGGGGCAGGAAATAACAGTGAGGATAGGAGCTGAGCAGGAGCACAACTTTCCTAGAAATTTGTGGTTTGCAGTGGAAAAGGGAGCTGGTAGATACGAGAGCAGGCTTTTGAAATGAAAGTTGAATTTGTGGGTGCTTGCAAATAGGATTTTGAAACTCACTCTAAACTTCTGCAGTGATTCTTTATGTAAAGCAGGTACATAAATGAAAGGACTGTGAGGACTCTATGTAGCTGTATTTAGATCAGGTAGTGCAGAGAACAAATGTGAATCAGTTAAGCTGAACCATGGGTAAAAGCATCAAAGCAACTTTCAAAACTATTGATGTAGACTTGCAAAACATTGAAAATCCTTTCTAGGAAAACTGTAGTGCACATTCCTTTCATTGGTACAACAGATTCCTATAAAGCTACTACATTTTTTAAATTAAAAAATACACTTAGCCATCAGCCCTTCTGATATGTAGATAAAGATCACTGATCTCAAATGAAACTTGTAGCTCTTCAGGATGAAGCGGTTAGTACGTTTTATTCTTGAAGAGACTCTGGTTGCCCTTGGAAGTTAGCCATCTGGTGTCACTACCAGAGGAGGCTGTTTTTTAAGAAGCTGTTTCCTGTTTAAAAAGCTGTTGCCCTTAAACATACTGATACTTTATCTCCTGCAGTGCTGAAAGGAAGCTCAGAAACGATCACAAGTAGCTGCCTAGATTGCCTTGCAGTTGAAACAGAGGAACATGAGTGTTTTGCTTCAAAATGTGGTATTACAGAATATTTAGCCCATGTGCCTTTTGGCTTGCAGGAGGGCCTGCGTGACCTGCTTTCGTTTTGCTTGCTGAAGGCGTGTTTCGTGACTTGATGCTGACAAACTTCAGTTGTGTCATGGTTTTATGATTTTCGGTTATTGGTATTCCACATCATAACATCATGTAGTGGATGTACCTAGTTCTCAGAAGAGAAGGACTACTACATTCCCCACGGTACTTTGCTCCTTTGTTACCATTTTCCAGCCGGAGGGAAAAGATAGAAGCTCGCAGTATAAGAACTTGCAGATCACGAGACCTCGTCCCTTTTTCCGCCGTCTCTCGTCTTGGCAGCACCTCGCTCTCCAGCCGTCTTATCGTCGGTAGTAGAGTAAGGCCTACCTTGATTTTGGGACATTCTCTCTCTCTGTGTTGGATTTATCAGCTTAAATTGTAATTATATTGTATTATAGTGTGTTGTTTTGCATTCCGATATTTTATTTAGTAAATTAGTTTGTTTCTCCTCAGATTGTTGCCGCTGTTCTTTGCTCTCAGGGCCATCTCCCTACCCTTTTCCCCTTTCCCCTTTTCCCAGGACGTGGGCCCTTGGGTCCCCCGTCCCCTTTGTCACGGAATCGGGCCTAACGCCCGTAAACCGTTGACAAGCTGTTACTTTTCTGATACGAAAACAGATCTTCTGAGAATGAGTTGCCTTTTCTTTCTTTTCATTCTTGGTGGGTTCTTGATGCAAGGAGAGTAGTAGTTCTTCAGTATAAAGGATTTTGTCCCCTCCTTTCAGGTCTGTTTAGTTCCATCCTCAGATATTGGCGTGTTGCTGTGTTAATGGGCTGCTATGGCAGTAAGTTAGTAGGAGGCCTGGAGCACGTGTCCTGTGAAGACAGTCTGAAGGAGCTTGGCTTGTTCAGTCTGGAGAAGACAAGGCGTCTGGGAGACCTCATTGTGACCTTCCAGTATTTAAGGGGAGATTATAAAGAGAAGGGAAATCAACTTTTTACACAGGTAGATAGGAATAGGACAAGAGGGAATGGATTTAAGCTAAAGGAGAGGAGATTTAGATTAGATGTCAAGGGGAAGTTTTTTACGGAGAGAGTGGTGAGGCTCTGACACAGGCTGCCCAGAAAGGCTGTGGATGCCCCGTCCCTGCAGGTGTTTGAGGCCGGGTTGGATGGGGCCCTGGGCAGCCTGATCTGGTGCTGATCTACCAGTTGGCATCCCTGCCCGTGGCACAGGTTTGGAACTAGATGATCTTTGAGGTCCCTTGCAACCCAAGCCATTCTGTGATTCTAAGTGGCACATGACAGCAGGTCACCTTTCCATCGCAGCTCATCCCGCCAGCTCCTCTCATTTTTTCCAGTGTCTTTTCGTGAGAAGTGGCCTTTCTTCCAAGGATAGGACTGACATTCTTTTTACAGTTTTAGCAATCTGCCCATACCAATTCACATGTTCTTATTTTTCCCTTTTTCTCCCCTCTTTTTTTCTGAATTTTTGTGGGATATTGATCTCCCTCTGAAATAATTACTGTTAGCATCTGATCTGTCTCTTCTTGAGGTTTGCCAGCATATATGCAGTGCCAGCATATGTGTCCTGGTGGCTGTTTTTCCTCCTTTTGCATTTGTTAAAATTTCCTCTTTGATTCCAGGAGAAATTTTGTGACACAGATAAGATTTGTGGATGCTAATGAGTGCCATTACCCTGCGCTGCCTGCTGGTTGTTCTCATTCTGCAGTCTGACAGGGCTGTTCAGGAGCATCTGCTGTATGTGCGTGTGAAGGCTGTGCTGTGGCTGTCGGTAAAAGCATGCTGAGCTTTTAATGTGTGTTGGAAACAGCCATTAACCATTCAGAGTGCTGAAGAACAGATCCCGGCAGAATCTGGGGCCAGGGAAACAGGCCAGTTGACACTGCTGTTGGGCAAGTTTGCAGCTTTTGGCTTTGGAAACACAGAAGAATCATCTGTAGGATCATCTCTTGCTAGATCCTTTTACCCCCGTTTCTATTTCCAGTGGCAGATGCTCAAATTCCTGTGGGAACTGTGGTCACACGGGTAACAATTCAGCATTTTCTTCTTGGGGAAGCACTTGCTAGGGACTGCCTGGACACTTGTAGCATTTCTTAAGAGTATAGAATGTACAAAAGCAAATTTTCTTATGCTCGGGATGAACAATGCTCCATGCTGTCCTGCATTAAATTTTCCTCCAGCTTCCTCCTGTGTTCCTAGACCTGTGTAGCATAGATCATTTTTACAAGAGGGCTGTTAATTCCAGGCATTTGGATTGTCTTTTCCATACAACCTGTTCATAGCTCTTGTTCAAAAAAACCCCCAACAACAAAAGAAAAAAAAACACACACACACACACAAAAAAAACCGGCAGGAAGATTTATTAAGCAAACAGCTGGCCATTCCTCTGTAGAGCTCAGGCTTCAAAACAGCTTTCCACAGCTGCAGGATGCTTTGAACCCCTCACCCCATCCCTTGTAAGCCCCCAGGCCAGGATGGCAGTGTGAGGAGGGCTCACTTGGGGTTGTTCCTGGCACCCCCCC